>NC_065517.1:5617771-5626912 GCF_006386435.1 Epinephelus moara | reverse complement strand
AGAGTTTGGGACGGAGTGGAGTGTTACCGGAGTTTCTGGAGTGCTCAAATAAACGGGCCTTTTTCCCGAACGCTCCTCTGGTCTCCTGCTCGTGAGGGATTCATTACAATATCGTAACATGGCTTAGATTTCTAAATAAACATTCACCTCGTCGCTAGATAGACCTACTCCTGAAAAAGTCGTGCGCAACGCTTTTTGTCCCTACGAGGCCACCGTCATTTACCCGACGGGAGGGGTGAGCGAGTGAGCCCTGCAATCTAGAATTTGACCACTGATGTCACTGTTTTCAACCCATTTTACACACTGGCCCTTTAATCTGTATGGAGAAGCAGGTGTTAATTGTTTTCAAAAAAAATGTTTTGTCAGATGGTCTTGGACAAGATTAACTGGCCAACACAAGACGAAGAAGAAGACAGTGATGTGTCTTTAGAAGATGCATGTCGGGCCACAGGATTCCTAAGAGCATTTATTGAAAATGGTAAGTAATAGGGGTGTAACGATACATTGATATAGATCATAACATTGATTAAGTAATAAACAATCCAATATAATCATTGTAAAGTGAAAATATTTATCAATATCATCATCTAGATGCACCTTTTGTATTTTGAAACTGTCCAGCTTTTTAACTGCAAAAACTAAACCACCACAAAAGAGCGACGAGTATACTAATATATACAATCTTTACAATTTCTATTAAAATGAATAGATTGTTTTTAATTTAAATGTCTAGAGGAGCTTGATAAGAAAATTGTCAAATCATATTTTAGTTGCTTTTGGTGAGTTGATATACTGTAAATGAAATGGGCATATGATATCGTCTCCTATCTATCGCAGTCTCTTGAATTGAATTTAAATCATATCATGGTAGACTTTGTGAGTATGTTTGTTTGTGTGTATCAGCAAACATAGCGTTCTCCAAAGAATCGCTGTACTATTGTATTGTGATGAAACTTGTGATTTACATTCCCAGAAAGTAAATGTGTATTTACCCTCTGTAATGGGGACAGAAATTAGTTGGTGACACGAGTGTGCTAATTTTCTGCTCAACTGTGGGATGTCTGTTATAGTAACATCCCACAGCACAAATGAATTAAAATTTTGTGGTGAATCTTTTGTTTCTGCATTAATAACTGCTGTTGTTACAAAATCATTCGACAACTGAAAAAAATATTTTCTTCTCTCCTGTGGTAGCTTCTTCAGACATTCTTGGAAAACTTGTGCAGTTCTGGGTGGGCTGGAATGTGCCTCCCAGAGAGTTGGATATTGAAGTGGTGGAGAGCAACTTCTTCAAGACATCTACCTGCTTCCACCTGCTTAAAATCCCAGGGCATTTTAGTACATACAGCTTCCTCGAAAGAGACCTCCTTGCCGCAATTTGTAGTGTCGACAGTGGCTTTGGATTGGTCTGAGTAGACTGTTACTCAACATGTGTCTAGTTCTCTTTGTTATAACACTGTCAAGTAGGCTGCACACGATCAGAATTTTTGGGCCGATCAAATCGGCGGAAAGCCTACTGTCAAGTTAAAATGGGGTATTGTTAAAGGGTATTGTTCAAAAATCTCCAGGACCTCTAAAATTTCCTTTAGGACCAACAATCAGGAAATGAAAAAAGTTTGTTTAATTTTCTAACAATAATGATCTAAAGTGCACTTCTGTTCATGTACTTCAAACTTGTGAATGGTCTTGGAAATAAAATTATGGGTTCTTAAGTCATTTAAAAGTTTTTAAATTTTGTCTGTGAGAAAGTGGGGGAACCCTGACCGCTGCTTAATAAAGCATTAATCTAATGCAACATACGACTTGAGGTTTTTTTTTTCGTTTTATATGTAAAACGTTTATTGTGGGTACAAAAAGTAGTTCAACAACAACAGTTGATTATGAATGAATAATTCAACCCCAACCCCACTTACATGAACACCAGGTCTCTCCAGTGATTAAAGCTTGGGTGCTTCTGTTCAGTATTCATTCAGAGCTGAGCTTTTTTCATTTCACCTGACTGAAACGTAACATTTCAGTTCACTGGTAATTCATTATTTCTGCAAATCTGTTACAAAATGTGTTGTTTAAAGAACAAACTGATGCTCATGCATACTAATACGCAACAATTGCTTCCAAACAACAACTTTTCATGTACTTCAGAAGTAACTTTTGATAAGATTGGATCTTGATTAAGAGGCTCTAAACAATATTTAATTCTACATTAAACCTGGAGTTACAGGTAAAAGTAGCTTTGGCAGTTTGGCCGCTTTTTGTGACACTGTTGGGGATTTTTTTATTGCAACTCCTTAAAAATATAGGAGAGTTAAATCAAAAGACTGGACCAAGTCCATCACATATTAAAGACTTAAATCACATCACACTGCCTGACTCACTCAGATGTTCAGTCAGTCACTTATGAAACTCAATTGTTTTCATATCCTTCTCTTACCATGTAAAGACTATAGGAGTGTTCAGTGTTATCACATTCTATCCTTACCCTTCTTTTCAGATCACAAACACCCAACCTTAATCACCCCAGAGGTCCTAAACACAACATAATAATATTTAATGTAAACAGATTACATTGACAAAAGCTCTATAGGAACTTAACTAGTAATATAAAGCACAGCATACAAACACACAAGAAAAAAATTTGAGTTTCCCGAGATGGCACACAAGCTGTGTAAACAATAACAGCAACTCTTGTACAATGTACTGCAAAAATAACACGAGGATACAGCTGGGGATAATCTGAACATCACCTCATACAAGTGTTGCTTTCACCGTTTACCTTGTGTTTACTTAAATGTTCCGTCAGTTTAATATTTCACACTGATGAAGCCAGTCAAGATGGCGTTTCTTTTAACTGGGATCAACACACCAAACCCACATGCAGCAGGTACAAGTGCAGCCACACGTTGGTCACTCAGTGTTTTAAGACCAGCAATGTTGCTGCATCACGACTCTTATTATAACAGAGCGAACACGTCTGGCTGTGAAATCTAATGATGTTACAGCTCTTTGATGCTGTCACAGGTTCATCTCTACACTCTGCAGTGTGCTTACATACATTTCAGTAATTGTTACACATCAACTATTTGTCGCAGGACTCCAGATTTTTAGGTTTTCATTCACATATACATAGTGTACTGTTCAGAAGAATCTGATGTTAACTGGTCACTGCTGCTGACTCACCCCAAGTAAGACTGAGATCAGATCAACTATCACATTTCATTGTAGCTATCTTTGAAGAAACAAAGAAGAGGAGAGGCATGGAGGACCGAGATGAAGCAGAGAGGGGGGGGGTCTGACCCAAAGGTCTGGACTTCATTTGTGGTGGTCTGAATTCTTAAGTCCAACACTTGACAACTGGCTGCAAACCCGCAGTGGATTCACAGGCTAACGTTTGATTGGGGTAAATCAGTTTTCCCCCATAATCACACATTAATGCAGAATTTCCACAGGTTTTTCAATCAACCCAGTTTCATCTGCATTCCCATTCAGCTCTTTCAAAAAAAGACATCAATAGAAAGTACAGAGGAAAATGTTAAGAGGGGCAAAACCTAACTGGGTAACCACACAAATAAATATTATAGATGGGAAACACTTGGTCTTGATTTTGAAGCTATACAGTGGAGGTCCTTTATGTTGAAAATATGGCAGGTTCTTTATAGACTGTTGTACTGTTCATTAAGGATGAAACCAAAAGGCTTACTGAGGAAGAGTGAAAGACAGCCAGTGGAAGTAGAGTAATGTTAGTAGGGGTGGGAATATTCAGTTACCTCACCACAGTCTGACTCAATGTTTGCATGATACATAAACATGTATTGTTTTATAGAAATGACTCCTATTAAAGCAGGTCCAGAAATGTGGAGAGTAGTAGAAACAGTCCATTAGTCCAAAAAATTCTAATATCGTCTTGAACAATAAAAAACATCAAATGATGAGGCAATGACCAGGATCACATCTGAGTGGCTCTGGAGAAAAAAAAGATATAATGTGGAAGTCAAGGCCAGTGACAGGACATGAAGACTTCACATGATGGCACACTCTCTGGAGGACACCTGGCCTGTTTGTGCCTCTTCCTCCTCTCCTGTCAGCTGAGAGTTGTGCTAAATCTTCGAGTAATCTCGAAACGAAACTGAAGATAGTCAGTAGGTTCGTTGTGATCAAAACTGTCCGCTAATGCTCTTAAATCAGCAGCAATAGCCCGCATAAAACTATCTATTGCTGATAGCAAGCTAAAGGCTAACGTGAGAGCAAGCCAAATCAAGGCAGCACTAGTAGATCCGATCCGATCACATTGACTGACTTAGGCCTGCCTACCTAATTAGCATATTTACATTTCTGTGTGACACTGACACAGAAATAAATAAATGTAGAAATAAATGTAGAAATAAATAAATGTGGAAATAAATAAATAAATAAATATGGAAATAAATGAATAAATGTAGAAATAAATAAATGTAGAAATAAAAGAATAAATAAATATATGTATAAATAAATAAATGTAAAAATACAGAAATAGCCTTTTTTATTACTAAAATGCCCTTGGTTTTTCATTTATTCGTGTATTTAATTATTTATTTATACATTTATTTATTTATACTTATGTCATTTTTGGTTCTCCATAATAACAGACCTCACTGTGGACAGTTTTCAACTACTACTGTATACCAAAGACATAGATCCAATAAATACTAGTGTGTTCTGTGGATTTCAGATTTACGGGGACAGGGCTTCTGAAAATAGATGATGCTGCTGATTTTTTTTATAAAAATATTTTGACTAGCACAAACCAAATTCCATTCGTCTCTGTTGTATTAGGGTGAAGGCAGAAATCTCAGATAGCACCTACTCTTTAGTACAGAGCTGTGGAATTGATGCAATAGCACAGAGGAGGAGAAACTGTCCACCATAAAGCTCTGAGATAACATTATCTTCTTTCTTCTGCTTGGAAGTGGTGAATTTGCAGCTCACAGATATTTAAAGAGGCAACAGATAGGATTCGGGGTTTTTTTAGCTTGGTGCCACCTACTGTCAGTGGTGTTGCGTCGCACTGTCGCAACCACCAAATTGACCATGGGGATCAGAGATAATCAATAATATGACTCTACTAGACTCTAAGTTAAATAAAATGTAGACTGTAAAGCCACCGGTATACCTCTATGTATATGTAGAATGAGGACACTCTAATAAATAAATGAGTAAAGACACTGAGCAACAATTATCAGATTTATCTGAAGAAAAACAAATGTTAATGCAAATAATTATACCAGAATGTACAGTACAGTACCAGTACAAACAACTCACAGTAAATTATACCAATAAGTACAGTATCAGTACAAACAAAAGTAGACACAGTGGAATTATACCAATATGCACATGTAAACAGTCCTGATTCTAGAGTAAACGGTACTGTATGGAAACGATGCAGCCGGTTGGAGCTCAAATTGAATGGGACACAAAGTTCAGTGTTCACTTAGCTGGGCATAACTTAGCTGGGCGATGTCCTTCGACAGCTGCCTCCGTGAGAAGAGAACAGAAGGAAGGGAGGGGGGTATCACTGTCCGAGGGCTGCCATAGAATGGCAACGAGGATGTCAGCCAACCAACACTCGCTACCCGGTCCCTGGTTGCAGCGATTTGCAATGCTGGCCAGCTAGGAATTAACTAGCAGCCAGTACAGTACAGTCCTCTCTCGTCTAGGTAACATTTAGCTGTGTTACTTACTGATCCATTAGAAAGAAAGCTAGCTGGACATGGGTTTTGAAGCCTCTTTGGTCACGGAGCTCCCTCCATCTCTTCAACGCCTGACTGAGGTTTACTCTTGTTTTTCCTCTTCTATTATCACTCTCCTTTTTGCTCTTCTTTGCCTCCTCAGACAGAGGAGCTCGTTTTCTTTTGCTAGGCCGTTTTTCACTTGTCTCCAAACTTTGTCCGTCTGCCATTGTGCTCATGACTCAACTATCTCATGCCCAACTCCTCATAAGGACCAGCTCCAGTCCCTGATTGGCTGACCGACCAATTTCGCAATACATGGCGCGTTTCCTGCCGTAAAGCAGATTTTTTCGTGAAATTTCGGCACCGGTGGCAGAAGCTTATTGCAAAGCCACTAAGTAACCTATGTAAATGCTGATAGTCTGATTTTACTGTGGCCACTACCCTGTGAAACCCACATTATTTTCATAATGATATATTTAGGAAAAGATGCTATCTGTTGCCTCTTTAATACGACAGTCTCTGGTTTTTGGTTGATGTTGTTGCTCATTTCTGATCCATTGTTTGCGCTGTTAGCTTGTTTACTATATTACACAAATGCCTCTGTCACACTGAATGTTTTACTGAGCACTAAAACTTTATCTGAAAAAAACAAACAAACAAACAAAACAGAATTGTTGAATATTTGTATAAACGGCAGAATCTGATTTGAATGACATACTTCTGAGTCGGGCCAACAGATTCTGATAGGTCTGTTGGGCCGGCCAGATGATAAATGACACGTCAGCAACACGTCGGATGATGCTTCTGAGGAAGACTGGAGTCACAGTTGAAACTGTCAAGCAGGTAAAAGAAACTTCTCCTGCACATTTTGTCTGAAGATAAGAAAATATTGAACAAGAACAAACTATGATTTGATATTAACCATGGATAATTATGAAAAATTCAACAGCAGGTTGCAGTCGAATAGGATGTAGGTTTAATCCATGTCTTGAATGACCACTGTCATCACTTTACAGCACTAGTATTAACTTAAATTTATCTGACCCAGACAGAATGCTTTGGTTGGTTGGTTGGTTGAGTGTCTGACTCAAGAAGAATGAACAACACAGACATGGGCAAGAAACCTCTTCAGTACCAATTCACTAGCAAGGACCACACCACAACGATATGCAGTTTAAAGATTTAATGAAGATGTAATTGTCAGAGAAATGGTTATGAATGAGGTGGTGATGAATAGGGGAGTGCAGATTTGCAGATGAATGAACGGGATGGAGATGACGTCATCGGAGGGGGAGTGCAGATTTGCAGATGAATGAACGGGATGGAGATGACGTCATCGGAGGGGGAGTGCAGATTTGCAGATGAATGAACGGGATGGAGATGACGTCATCGGAGGGGGAGTGCAGATTTGCAGATGAATGAACGGGATGGAGATGACGTCATCGGAGGGGGAGTGCAGATTTGCAGATGAATGAACGGGATGGAGATGACGTCATCGGAGGGGGAGTGCAGATTTGCAGATGAATGAACGGGATGGAGATGACGTCATCGGAGGGGGAGTGCAGATTTGCAGATGAATGAACGGGATGGAGATGACGTCATCGGAGGGGGAGTGCAGATTTGCAGATGAATGAACGGGATGGAGATGACGTCATCGGAGGGGGAGTGCAGATTTGCAGATGAATGAACGGGATGGAGATGACGTCATCGGAGGGGGAGTGCAGATTTGCAGATGAATGAACGGGATGGAGATGACGTCATCGGAGGGGGAGTGCAGATTTGCAGATGAATGAACGGGATGGAGATGACGTCATCGGAGGGGGAGTGCAGATTTGCAGATGAATGAACGGGATGGAGATGACGTCATCGGAGGGGGAGTGCAGATTGCAGATGGATGGAGATGACATCATTGGAGGGGGAGTGCAGATGAACAGGATGGAGATGACGTCATCGGAGGGGGAGTGCAGGTTTGCAGATGAATGAACGGGATGGAGATGACGTCATCAGAGGGGGAGTGCAGATTGCAGATGGATGGAGATGACATCATCGGAGGGTCAGACTGGGTGAGGTGTAGATGTGGGCGGAGAGACTCAGTGTGGGGGTTCCGTCTCGTGTCCTGATGAGTCCTGATGAGCCCGTGCTGTTAGGAAGCCCGCAAAAGAGTCTGGTTAAGTGAGACTTAGTCTGTCGTGTGCTAGACGGAGATCATTGAGGTTATTGTGGATGTAGGTTTGATAGGCTTGTGAAGACCAGTGGCCGAGGACCTGGACGACTTGGTCTGAAATTTCCAATCTGGCGGCTGAGGAGGCAGCGCCGATGCGGAATGAATGGCACTGGTCAGTGGCTCATGCGGGCTGAGAAGGAGTGGAGGCGAAAGATGTAGATGGGAAAGGATAATCCCTAACTGATCGGTTTTACTCCTACGGAGTGTGAATATGAGCGAGTCGGAAGTGTGAGTGGTGATGTCGGATGGACTGGGATGACGGAAGGATCGTAGACAGATGAGGTTGGAGCAAATTCAGAGCACCTCAGAAATCCGAAAAGAAAGCGAGTAGAAACATTGATTCCAGTCGACTGTGGAAGAAATGTAACTGGAGCGCGGAGTGCGTATGTAGCGGCAGAGCAGATCGGAGGTGAGAGGAAGGCGTCTGGCTGTCAGTGCTGGTTCGTGCTTTCGTAAGCCTTTGATTAGCATGGTGATGTGAGAGTGCGAGATTGACTGACAAGGTAGGCCGGTGGATAATTTATGGAATAAATTGATACCAGCCAGATATGTTTGTATGCTGGAGGCCCGGATCTTTGTTACAGTGTGTGATGAAATTGCACATGGACATGGCGTCCAGAGAGGGAAATGGTAGACAATAAGTGGCGTGGTAATTCTTGAAAGAGTTCCAGTTGGTGAGGTAAGAAGATAGCGTGCTTGGTGCTAAACTGTTAAGGATGGCTTCTTGGGAGGTGCGAGTGAGATTTGCCAGATGAGGATTTGGTTGAATATGGTCGCTGAAAACTGTGGGATCGGTGTGGGATGGACATCCGAGTCTGGAGCCCAGCATCTGAATTTCTGGAAAGAGAAGTGGGAAAGCGGGTCAGCGATGCCGTTGTGGTGACCGGGAATGTGAGATGCACGGAGGATGGATTGATGCTGAGCGGAGATGAGAGTGAGTCTGCGGGTGGATGGCATGGTGGCTGGGGAACGGGAACGGCCTTGATTGATGATATCTACTACTGCTGTGTTGTCAGAGTGAATGGTGATGCCTTTTTTAGACCATTCATGCCCCCAAATTAGAGTGGCGATGATCACGGAATAGCCTACGGCTCGTACGGAGCAGACGAGGGAGAGCGTGACTCTGCGTCTAGGGTAGGGTTGTCAAAAGTATCGATGCTCTGATAAGTATCGATACTCAACGCTGTATCCGGATACAATACTAATTTACAA
>NC_065517.1:5608693-5617271 GCF_006386435.1 Epinephelus moara | reverse complement strand
AGAAATAGAAACTGAGGCCCATTTTCTCCTCTCCCGCCCCCTGTACCAAATTGAGAGAGAGGCTTTCCTACAGCAGATAACTGCAGCAGATCCATCATATCAGGGAAAAAAATGTGATGAACTGTTAAAAGTATGTCTGGGAGAAGATCCACAATTTATAAAATTAGCTGTACAATATGTAACACTCTGCCATGATACCAGAGAAACACGCAAATGCTGATCAGAACCATATATTGCTATAATATAATATTGTTGTGTGAGAGAGAGAGAGAGAGACGCAAAAGCTTTCAGGTTATCGAAGTTCATAGAGCCACACTGCCATGACATTACATCTATTCTTCAAACCTTTTAAAAACAACAAGACAAACTTTTACATGTCCAAATGCTAACACAAGCTAATTAGCAGTAAACAAATAGTGCAGCTGAGGGTGATGGGAAGGTCATTAGTTTTGCAGGTTCATAAATCAAAGACTTGAATAAAGTTACATTTTGACCTGATGATGGTGCAACATTACCAAACAAAGGCTGAGGGATATGTTGACACACTGCATTGACTGCAACAGTTCACTACTGTTTAATGACAAAATTCACCTTCTATTACAGTAAGGTCTGTAGGCATACCATAAAACACGCATGATCAGTGAAAAAACTAAATAGGCACTACCAAACACAGCTACATGTAAAATATCCTTTCATTTGTCCTGACACAAACTGAGAAGGAAGAAGGAACAGGAAAAGAGGTAAACTGGATAATGTTTATCATCAGGCATGGACATTATAAGTTACATTATAAATAACACATTATGATCCACTTCTAACACATTATTAATAATTCCAAAAAGGAAAAATAAACACTTATATTTCAGTTTTAATTTACTGTTTAATCAATAATCATTAAAAGAAAAAAATCCTGGGGACTACTGATTTGTGGAAAAATCTCCCACTTCAGTTGCTACATGACAGTCAGTACGTTTATATGGACAGTTTAATTCCACTTTTAATCGGAATGAAAGGCCATTCCGATTAAAAGTGGTCATGTAAACGGTCATTACGATTGAAAAATGGTCATTCCGATTGAAAATTAAATCCAATTAAAGGGGGTGGTTTATTCCGTTTGTCATTCTGAATGAAAGAATTTTGTGTGCATGTATACACTCATTCCTCTTTAAGTTCATTCCGGTCTTTCTGCGCATGCTCGTTTCCTTGCCCTTCTGGCGCGATGACGTATATAGCGCGCATAGCAATGGGCTGAGATAGAGCAGTCGGACTCGTTGCACTCACCGGTTTCCATTCGCCACAGCACGGTCTTCTATCTCCCTTCTTCGACCTTCTACCTCTCTTCTCCTCCTCAACAGACGAAGCATTAGCAGAATAAGGTTGTTGTTGTACTGCTGCTTCAAGAATATAAGCAAAACAAGCCCAATAAAGGCACTAAGAACGGCGTCGTCAAGCATCTTGTTATCTGGAGCGAGGACAACAGTGTTTTCTTCCGGTAAATGTAAACACATAACATCCGCCCCGCCCCCTATCCAATCAGAAACCTCCCTGCCGCAAACCTTGCACAGGCATGAATAAAGGCGATTGAACTGATCTCCCATGTAAACCCTCATTCGGAATGAATATTTCCCATGTAAACTACCTGGAAAAACTTTAATTCCGAATGATTTCATTCAGATTTATTTCATTCCGAATGAGAAGCCATCATGTAACCGTAGCCATCGTGTGCCCCTAAACAACCACCAGCATTCTATGTATTTTACACACCATATGATGTAATGGGCTGTGTGGAGACAACAGTGCCATTAAGTAGAGTTAATTGCTCCCAGCTCTTTAGATCTACCTTCTGTTTTGACACTCGAGATCACTGCAATGAGTTCAATGACATCACATTAATCATCTAAGACACTGGAAAGAAACAGGTTTGCAATATGAATTCTCATTAGTTCTTAGGGTGATTCTCTATGTAATGACTGTCACAGGTTGAGATTGGATAGCATATTATCAAATTCAAATCCAGTATTGCATTGGAATTCTTTTTATTTGGATATGAATTTTTTTGATCCCATAACCAATTTGATCTTAGTAACTTTTAACACTTGCAATTAAACCAATATTCAAGTAATCATCTTTTGTTGGCTGATAAGGCAAGTGTCAGCCTGATCAATGTTCACAACCTGTAGTTCCCATCTGAAAATGAGAAGAGAAACAGACAAATGGAATTTTTTTTCTATATGTATTTGACAGAAATAACAGCTGAATCCCTCTGACAATACTGGAAGTCCTGATTCAAAGCCATTAAGCTGATTAGGGATGGGCAATACCAAACTTTTTAAAGTCCATATGATACTTTGTGTTACAATTTGACCCAGCCACACTGGACCTGACCCGCTAAAGGTTAGTCGCTGTAGCCTGCACACTTCTTTATAACCTGGGCCACCACAGTGGAGAAGTGGGGGGCCCTAGCCAACCCAGGTGGTAAGCCACCGAGCTGGTTGGAGCTTTGGCATAACCTTGCAGGGGTCAAAAAACAAGCAAAAGACACCCTGCACATCACATTTTGCAGGTCATCAAGAAGTATGGAAACGCGCTGGTGTGTCATGCCCAGTAGGGTGTCAGGTGCAACACAACTGAAATACATCTGACACTTTTCACCAGTTCTGTGTAATTCCAGCAAGCACAGACCCTGAAAAAAAAACAGACGTGTCGAAGGGATGATATATAAAATATGAAAAGGCAGACTGTATATGTCCTCAACACTCACTCCGCTGAACAAGGCCAGCGGCACTATCACACCACATGGGGAGTGGGACCACAGTGGGCAGCACAGAATGGTGGCAATGAGCTAGCCACTAGGGACATGAACACGAAGGAATGAAGGTTGTGAGGACTCACGTGCACACACATGCACACGTGACCGGCCCAGCTAACAAAACAAAGAACAGAGATGCTCAGATTACATTCTCTGCTGAGGACACCATTACTCCATCATATTTTGACATAGCAAATAGTGGTTTGCTGTTATATTAATGTTTTGACTGCCGTATGTTGTACCTTTTACATTGTGAGATGGGGCATTTGGCCTTGGTGGGGGTCTGTGCTTTCCGAGTGCTCTTCTAGTTGTCCATGTGTCCAGATTGCAGTCCTAATTTGTAAGGTGCAGTGTGTGTTTATGACATTCCGGATGGTTCTGGTAATCCATGGTTTCCGATTGTGAAATGATTTAACTGCAGTTTTGGGTACAGTTGCTTCTGTAGTTTTACATATTTAATTCAACACAGACTCCATGAGCACTCGGCCTATTAGCAGCCTACCAGTAATTTCCAAAATAATCGAAAAATGGATTGCTAAACAAATAATGGAACATCTTAAAGACAGCCAAACTCCCTTGCATCCTTTGCCATTTGGATTTTGATCCCATCATTCCACCGAGTCCGCTTTAGTGTTGTTCCTAGAAAAAGTCAAATATATGCTGGATAAAATTGGTTGTGTCGGAGCTGTGTTTTTAGATCTCAAAAGGGCGTTTGACACAGTCGATCATAAAGTGCCTCTGTCCAAATTAATTCATTTTAATCTCACTCCTCAAGCAATTAAATGGTTTGAGTCATATCTGTTGGAGAGAGAACAATGCACGGTGGTCGGCGGTGTCAGATCCCCTTACCTTGGTTCCCCAGTGGGGGTCCCTCAGGGATCCATCCTGGGACCAATTTTATTTTCATTATATATCAATGATTTGCCCAATATTTGCAAGGATGTTGATGTCCAGTTATACGCAGATGACACAGTCATTTTCACGAACGCGAAAAACCCTGACGAGGCAGCACGTATACTTTCAACAGCTCTTACACACATACAAAGCTGGTTCACTGAGTCCTGCCTTTTATTGAATGCCAAAAAAACAGTGTATATGCATTTTTCAAAACAACCCTCGAATATCTCCTACTCAAATTCTAAAGTTCTTCTGGGAGGAGAAGAACTACAAATTGTGAATAAAGTTAAATATCTGGGTGTTCTGCTGGACTCTACTTCGTCCTTTAAAGACCATGTCAAAGCGATCACAAAAACTGTCATGTATAATCTGTATAATTTTAAACAAATAAGATCATCATTGACTGAAGGTGCTGCCCTGATGTATTTACCCTCTATGATTTTTTTCCCATTTGAGTTATTGTATAACAAGCTGGTCTATGGCAGGAATTACAACCCTTAAACCAATCGAATCCTTATATGAACAAGCATTGAAAACACTTGCTAAAAAACCTTCTACATACCATCACTGCAGTATCTTGTCTCAGTATAATTTGTTGAATTTTGAGAACTTCAAAAAATTTAAGTTTGCTTGTCTAATATATAAAGTTCTGCATGGCATAGCGCCACCTCAACTGAATGGCTTCATTAAATATAAATCAGCCACTAACTCAAACCGAGTCACTAGGGCCTCTGTTAACAGAGATGTCATTTAGAAGAACCTCTTTTGGACAAAATGTCCTGTCGTTTAAGGGTTGCAATATATGGAATAATTTACCTCCATCTATAAAGGAATGCCCCAGTCTAGCCACCTTTAAGTCCCATCTGAAGGTGTGGCTTAGATCAACCCAGTCCTGTCACCATGTAACCAGCCAGTAAGGCCTTAGTCTCGCCACCAGACAATCAGAGATCTCCGCCTTCTGATAGTTTGGGGGCACTCCTTTCTAAAGTGTGTTTAACACACCGGAGAAAATGGCCGGCAACAAAGCAACGCCTCTTGCATTTTTGAAAAGGACACGCCCTCCCGGAAATGTGCGCTCCCCCTTTTCTCCTCCGAGCTTGAAAATGGATGCCGAGAGATTTAAATCTGTTTTATCAAATGTGTGCTCAGTCCACAAGATTGTGGAAATGAAGAACTTACAGCGACTTTGTTTAAAACTTTTAACGCAGTCGGACTATGTTTACGAGCACAAGAGTTCAGCGAGCCACCGAAGGACCGCCCTGCGGATTTATTATTAGTTCTGCAATGTAGGGAGTATTTTTTAAACTCTGAAATTGTATCCGCCCATCTAAACACAAAATCAGGGAGAAAGACATCAGTCTTTAGTTAAGCAAAGCGTCTAAAGACTGACTTGTGAGTCTAGTAAGGCCTTAACAGCCCAATGGCTGGTTACTTGAGATGAAATGTGCAATAGGGCTAAGTGCAATAAGTTTAGGTACAATCGGGTTATGTGCAATCAAGTAAGGTGCAATAGAGCTAAGTGCAATAAGTTTAGGTACATTTGGGTCATGTGCAATCAAGTAATGGGATAATGTAAAATCTGGGGTGTGGGTAATTCTCTTTTCTTGTTATGTTCACTGATGATTCGATGCACTGGAGTTACTTTTTGTTTCCCCTGTATTTATTTGTACCACTGAAATTGTTTGTGTATGTGTATTTATCGTTAAGTTCGTATTTTGTTCCTTTCTGTGTATTTCCTTGTATTGATTTTCTTAATTTTCTTCTATGTATTTTTCTCATATGTTTCTTTTATGAACAACAACCTGCCTTAGGGACAACAGATGGAAATTAGCCTCGGCTATAATGGCATATTTACGTTTTGTATAATGTTCATTAATATGCTCTGTCCCTAATATAAAAATAAATAAAAAATAAATAAAATCAATAACGTCACTGGTATCATCAATGGTGGTGTCCTGGAACTTGCTCCAGACAGCATTGTGTAGTGCAGACTCTAACTAATACTAACGACTGTAGTTACAGCTGATTGAAAAGCAAAATTGAAATGAAAAGCCTGCTAACATTACCTATTAACCTATTTGATCTTTGCCTTTACAAGAAAAGGTAGAAAAGATTAAAGGTTCACTAAGAGATATGTTAGCATCAGACAGTAACAAATCCAGGTATTTTCCCAAATAAGAATTGGATCCGAAGTGAAACCAGCTCACAGAACCAAACCAAAAGCCTGTAAAAAGGGTTGTGTATTCTAGATTTCATTGCTTTGAAATTTTCTTATCAAAACCGTATTCTGTAACTGTCCCATGTAATTTGACTACAAAAAGAATACAAAAACAAAATAATTTTTTTTTTTGAAGGGGGCTATAGTTCTCTATTTGCTGTGCAAAGCTCTGATGTTATATGTTTTATGGATACTGTTGCACTGACTGACATACTAGCATTCAAAGAACCTTCAGGCAGCAAGCAGTTGAACCTGGCGCCTCCACTCTATGCTAATTTTATCAACTTGACACAACACAGTGTGGCCACAATAGTGAGATAGATCTTTTTCTTTGGTCATACCCCATCAGTGGCGACTGCTGAGTTGAAGTCATGAATTAGATGACAAAGCAGTAACAACTAGATGAGACTAAACAAATCATTGCAGTTGTTATGTTTTTTATTTCCCCTGCCCCCATCTTAACCATGTAACTTCAGCAGAGGTAGAACACAAAGATGCCCCAGGCTGAATAGCTGTTTCACAGCGACCTATTTCCCAGAGAGCCCTGTGCCTCCCATTTTCTGATGGATGCTTTTAGACATCCTTCCCTCCTCCCCTCACTGTTTCTTGCCCCACAGATGAGGACATTTGGCAATGTGTGTGTGTGTGTGTGTGTGTGTTTTGGTGGCACAGTGTGCTGCACAGTTGCCAGCTGGCCTTGCTCTAATTTACAGTCCCACACAGAGGCAAGAGTTAAGACAAGTATGGGCCA
This sequence comes from Epinephelus moara, assembly GCF_006386435.1. Taxonomy (NCBI): domain Eukaryota; kingdom Metazoa; phylum Chordata; class Actinopteri; order Perciformes; family Serranidae; genus Epinephelus; species Epinephelus moara. The sequence continues at coordinate 5,610,596 of NC_065517.1, read as the reverse complement.
ACAACAGACATGTTTACACACATGACCAATGTGGATCATTTTGAAAAATCTGTATTGCCATGAGTGACATGAGTAATAGTGGTTTGGGGACACGTACAACAAAGGCACAGGATAGGCATCCTGCTGTATGATGATGGTAAATAATTGAGAATGAATCCTAACAGTTTGTGAGAAAATAATCTAAGGTCCAGGATTGAAATCTGCTTAAACTGGTATATCACCAAATGTATGTGGACACCCCTGTTTAGATACTGAAGTGTACTTTTGGTCTGGTTTTGTTTTTTTTCTGGTTTGGTCTGGCTCCTTACTTCAAGTGAAGATAAATCTTAAAACTATAGTATACAATGATATTTTAGTGAATAGTGTGCTTCAGTCTTTGAGTATACAGTTTGTGTTGAACCCTTTTAAATTTCAAGGATAATTTATTGTCATTGTAGAACACAGGGTTGCACAAGGGAATGCAGCTGTGGTCCCTTTATACAACACAAGAAAAACAAAAATAAACTGTCTTTATGGTGGAATGTGGAGGTTGAGGTGGAGCTGAGGAGTCTCACAGTCTGAGGAAAGCAGCTGGTCTGTAGTCTGGTGGTACAGCAGCAGATACTTCTGTATTGCTGGTCAACAGAGTGAAAAGTCTGTGGCTGGGTGGGGATGGTCTTTCAGTATCCTTTGGGCTCTGTGTAGGCACCTCACCAGTATCACTGATCGGTAGATGGGTACCAACTGGACTCTAGGATAGGCGCGGACCTCGCCAGATGCCTCTTTGTCAGCTCTGCAGAATTTATGCTAACCTATGCTATTTCAGTTTATCAACAAATAGGGCTGTGCGGTAGTGATGGGCAGGTCGGGGTTTTTTCCAACCCGCGGGTCCCGCATTTATGAAATAATTTGACCCGTCCCTCCCACCCGCACAACCGCATCTACAGTATTTTCACAACCCGCCCCACCCCGCCCCCGCCGCTATTAACTTATCCGTCTTGTGGCTCTCATGCTTGTATAGCTTATCACAGGAATTGCACTTCACGTAGCCAATGCTGCTGTCGTCTGCTGCACTTCTTTTCTTTTAACTCTGTACTCTCTCGACCGTAATCTTTCCCTCACTTCTTCTTCCATCTTCACCGCTTCATTGATTCTGGTTTGTTGTGGCCGCTGCTTGGCGCTTTTGTAACGTCAGGTCACAGGTTACGTTATGTAACATGCATTTACCTAACCTACAACAGTTTTGTTAGCAAGTAGGCTATATCTGACATATTTAATCTTTAATGACCCGCCCCACCCGCCCTGCCAATAAAGTGAACATTTCTTGACCCGACCCAACCCGACCCGCAGGTAACCCGCGAGACCCATGGGTTACGGGTCGGCCCGCGCATCACTACTGTGCGGTATACCGGTTTGTACCAAAAACCGGTATTTATTTACGTTATGATATGTATTTTTCTTATACATATCATTATTTTCTTATTTTCTATTTTATTTATAAATAAATAAAATTGAATTATACCGCAATACCGGTGAATAGCCCAAACAACGTCCAGAACGTGCGCAGCGGGAAAGTGTTTCAGCGGGGACCCATTTCACCGCTGCACGCCACAGGTGTGCTAGAGCCGGCGAAACTGAGAGCATAGAGAAAAGTTCAGAGGCGAGAATGGCTGCCAGAGAGAGTCCTGAAAGTGAAGCAACTGTACATGTTGCTGAAGAAGAACACGATGACCCAGAAGAACTCATACCAAAAAGAGCAGTGTTTCAATCAATCAATCAATCAATTTTATTTATAAAGCCCAATATCACAAATCACAATTTGCCTCACAGGGCTTTACAGCATACGACATCCCTCTGTCCTTATGACCCTCGCAGCGGATAAGGAAAAACTCCCCAAAAAAACCCCTTTAACGGGGAAAAAAAA
>NC_065517.1:5605617-5608665 GCF_006386435.1 Epinephelus moara | reverse complement strand
CAATAGTCATATGTGTATAATAACAGTAGAAGTATGACTAATGACGGCAGCAGCAGCAGGAGGCATCTGGCAGGACCACGGCAGCAGCACAACCACACACGTCACGCTGTCCAGGCACCGCTGCGATATGAGTTAATCTATATATAACTAGCAGCTGCGCACCACCGCTGCTGAAATATGACTGCAGCTGCTGATTTATTTATTTTTTCGTCTTAGCTCTTTAGAAACTACCGTTATATTATTTGCCGCTACAGACACTTCATATCCAGGCCTATATAACAGGTCTAGACCTTGTCCTTTAATTAAAAAAACTAAATAGCCTTATGTTTTTTATCTCATTTACACGACGGCATGTCATTTCTGTCTCTACATGGTCACGCATTTACAATTCTCCTCTGCTGTCTGTATCAGGCACGGCAGAGTTTCGCCCCAATGCGCACGCACACAGACACAGACACTTGTGCACACACACACAGGTGGGCACACTAGAGCAAGAGAAGGTTTGCCGGGGAGACGGGGATCAGACCCCCCACAAATAGAATCTAATTACGTGGATTACACTGATTGGTCATAATAACAGGAAAACTCTGAATGCTCATAATAATAGGCTCTGAATCTGAGAGGACGTCTGAAAAAGTGTCGTGAAACAGAAGTGCAGAAATAGCATAGTAGCTCTAACAAATGTAAGATTAATGTAAAAAATATATATATATATACCCAAACAGTAAAACATCCAGGTCCAGCCCTATGTCAAGTATGCTATATAGTGTGCTATATAGTGTATATATGTGTATTTTTTTCTGTGCAGCCACGGTCTCTCTTTCTCTCACATGCTCCTCCAGAAACACAGATGTGGGCACATAAAATATACACACAGAAGCCATTATCTACTCTCAGCACCTTGTAAACCTATAGATCTTTAAATTACCAGTTTAAACGTTCCATCAATAAATGGAGGTGTGTATTAATCCATGAACTAAAGTAATAATCCTCCATTCAACAGTTCTGTCCCAGTAGCAAAGAGGCCATGACACAGACTGTCCTAACCTGTCCTATCCAGAAAATAACATCAGGTTGTTGGGTCAAACAGTAACCTGAACATAACATTGTAGGGTTAACACATAGCATCTGACTCCTACATCAGAGACCACTGTACATATCCTGTGTGACAGTCAACGGCCAGTTGAAATGGCAACACTCAAAATTCCAAACATTGTTGGACGCAACCCCTACAATTCCACTGTCAGAAGGATGTGGGGGGAGGCTTTGCAGATGCTGTAAGATGATCTGACAAACACTTTGTTTGACATTCAGACTCTGGCGCTTGAGTGCCTAAACTTAAAGCCACAATGTGTAGGAATTTCTCCCATCTAACGCTGTAATCATATATTGCTTTCAAACGGATAGCGCACTCTAGCGCCTCACTGTTTCGAACGCGTATTGCAATGGTAGTCGCTGTGTACCAAAAAGCTACGACAACATTGATGAAACCATGTAATCCAATATTTCATGGAGTATTCATTCAGGCTCCTACACAGACACAGGCGACGCAAGTTGACAAACCCCCTCCTCACCATGCTGGCTGAGTTTACAACATAGGACTGGAGGCGTCGGTAGCGTAGTGGATAGTGCCGGCGCCCCATGTACAGAGGCATGGCCTTGCTGCAGCGGCCGCGGGTTTGGTTCCGACTTGCAGCCCTTTGCTGCGTGTCAGTCCCCACTCTCTCTCTGTCTCCCCATTTCACTCACTGTCCTGTCCATTAAAGACCAAAAAGCCCACAAAAATAATCTTGAGAAAAAAAATGAAAAAAAATGAGTGCAGCGCTGACAACGGAGGAGATGGTACAAACCCGTCCTCCCGTCCGTCGTTATGGGCAACGTAAGATCACTCCCCAACAAGATGGACGAGCTGTTGGCGCTGACTCTCCATCAGAGGGAGTACCGGCAGAGCAGCGTGCTGGTGTTTACATAGACATGGCTGAACGCGGAAGTACCGGACACGATTGCCGCGCTAGACGGATTCCAGCTCATCAGACACGACAGGACAGCGGACAGCGGTAAGAGGAAAGGAGGAGGGCTGGTTGTGTTTGTGAATGATAGATGGTGTAACTCTGGGTACATCACTATCAAGGAACAGCATTGCTGCAGGGACACTGAGCTGCTGGCTGTTGGCATGAGACCATATTACCTACCCAGGGAGTTTTCTCATGTCATTATGGTAGCAGTGTCCCCCTGTCTGCGAAGGTTGAGTCTGCTTGTGACATTCTCCACTCTGTTACAAGTAGGGTGCAAACACAGCACCCTCAGGCCCTCCTTCTGATCTCTGGGGACTTCAACCACGCCTGTCCACCCACCACGCTGCCCACCTTCACCCAGTATGTTTCCTGCCACACCAGAGACAATAAAACACTGGATTTATTTTATGCCAACACCAAGGAGGCATACCACTCATCCCTCCTGCCCCCCCTGGGAAGAGCTGATCACAACTTGGTTCATCTTCTGCCTGTCTATAGACCTCTGGTGCAAAGAGAACCAGCAACCACCCGCACTGTGAAGAGGTGGTCTGATGAGGCCGAGGAGGCCCTGAAGGACTGCTTCGAGACCACTGTGTGGGAGGTATTCAGTGATTCCCATGGGGAGGACATTGAAAGTCTGATATCATGTATTACGGACTACATAAACTTATGTGTGGAAAACACCGTACCCACCAGGACTGTACGCTGCTTCTCCAACACCAAACTCTGGATTACTCCAGATATAAAAGCTCTCCTGAAGGAGAAGTGGAGAGCTTTTAACTCTGGAAATAAGGAGGAGCTGAAGGCCGTGCAGAAGGAGCTACGGAGAAACATCAGGCGGGGAAAGGAAGAATATAAAAAGAAGATGGAGGAACAGCTGCAGCAGAGCGACGTTAGCGGAGTCTGGAGAGGTCTGAAAACCATCTCAGGACACAAACAACCAGACTCCCAGGCCAGAGGCGACCAGCAGTGGGTGAATGATCTGAATCTGTTCTTCAATTGATTTGATCAGTCTGCCCCTCCCCTGGCCCAG
>NC_065517.1:5593037-5604677 GCF_006386435.1 Epinephelus moara | reverse complement strand
CTGGACAAGCTGATCAAGAAGGCCAGCTCTGTCGTGGGATGCTCTCTGGACTCTGTGCAGGTGGTGGGAGAAAGGAAGATGACAGCCAAGCTGTCATCTCTGAGGACTAATGACTCCCATCCTCTGCAGGAGGAGATAAAAGCTCTGGAGAGCTCCTTCAGCGATAGACTGATTAACCCAAAGTGTGTGAAGGAAAGCTATCGCAGGTCCTTCCTGCCTGCTGCTGTCAGGCTACATAACCAGCACTGCTCACAGTAAACTGCACCATGAACACTTTACTGACACTATGGACACTTTATGGACACCACAGCTGTCTGCTGTTTTGCACATACAATCACTTGCACTAGATGTGCTCCCTTTATCCACTGCTCATTTTCATTCACCGCTGCTCATTATTATTATTATTATTATTATCATTAGTTATTTATTGCCGTTTCTTGTATTTTTGTACTTATTTTGCATGCCTAGTTTTTTAAGTTTTAAGTTTTTAAATTTAAATTTTGAAATCTTTGATCTGACTGCTGTAACACTGGAATTTCTCAGTTATGGGATCAATAAAGGTGTATCTTATCTTATCTTATCTCTTGATCGTGCATTATGCTCAGAGAGTGGGACTTTGTTATGCTGCAGTAGTGCCGGAGTCTCGCAGCGCTGGCCTGGCTTGTAAGGAAAATGCTCAACTTCAGCAAACACTGAAATGAAGAGACTCGGAGAACCACTGAGAAAAGTTACAGCAAACGGGATCACTTTAATTGCAGAACTCAGTATACAGGTTGTAGGTACAACAGTACACCAGTAGAAACAGCAACGAACACGCCGACGGCTGTATGTCCCATGCTGGCGGATGTATTTTCAAGATGGCGAAATGTTATGGAACCCCCCAAACGACTTACCCGTACAATGTACAAACAAATCCGAAATTCTCCTTTTATGAGAATAAGTCAGATTATTGGTGGAGGTTCTAGTACACCAATAATGACATATTTATGAATGCAGACATCATTTTTTGCCAATAAACAACTGAAAATGTTACACAATGTCCCTTTACATAAACCTTACTCATAGTGGTGGTTGAACAGAAAACCCTCATATAATCACTACTGCCAAATGATGTCATCATGGCAATACCTGTGGCATTAGATACAAAAATGCTGTTATGGGTCATTTTAGAAAGCACTGATAAACAACATATTTGGACATTTACAGTGTTTACAGGATGGCAGTGAGACCAGCTATTTTGCACAGTTTGGAGGCAGTCACACTGAGAAAAACACAAGTGGTGGAGCCAGCGGTGGCAAAGTTAAAGATGAAAATTTTAGTTTGAAGTGATGAGGATGGACGTGATCAGGAATGAGTATATTAGAGGGACAGCACAGGTTAGACGGTTTGGAGACAAAGCAAGCGAGGCAAGATTTAAACAGTTTGGACAGGTGCAGAGGGGAGATGCTGGGTATATTGGGAAAAGGATGCTGAAGATGGACCAGTCAGGAAAAGAGACACACACACACACACACACTACATGACATAGTTGAAAAAATGAGTGTTTTTTTCATGGTCTTTATCGTTCCTAGGCTAACAGTAAAGTATACTGCCCTTTAGCTTTTCAGATCTTTATCATCAAGTGTCCCAGTTTATGTATAGTTTATACATCAAATGTACAAACTATATTTATTCTATTGGCAACAAGGTAGGGCTGGGCGGTATGACAAAATTTTCATATCACGTTTTTTTTAACAATCATATCGGTTTCATGGTATTTGACGGTATTTTGCTCGGGTTCAGCCCACTTGACATGCTGCTGTGTTGTGCTATGGCTTATTCAAGTGCTGGAATTTGTTATTTACGTGACAACGCCTGAACGCAACACAGGCTCCGCTCCATTAGTGCCGCACTTGGTTATAATTGTCTTGGACTCGGGTTGGCTTCGGTCAGGAAAGGCCTGAGCCGTGCTCTAGTGTGCTCACCTGTGTGTGTGTGTGTGTGTGTGTGTGTGTGTGCATCGGGGCGAAAAAGACAGCAGAAGAGAATTGTAAACGCGCGACCATGTAGAGACAGAAATGACATGCCGTCATGTAAATAAGACAAATAACATAAGGCTATTTAGTTTGTTTCATAAAAGGACAAGGTATAGACCTGTTCTATAGGCCTGGATATGAAGCGTCCGTAGCGCCAAATAATAAACAGTAGTTTCTAAAGAGCTCATACCAAAAAAAGCACCGCTGCTAGATACATGTACGGGAAACACTGCTCTTTTTGGTATGAGTTCTTCTGGGTCATCGAGTACAAGTGCTTCGCTTTCAGGACTCTCTCCGGCAGCCATTCTCCTCTCTAAACTTTTCTCTATGCTCTCACTCTCGCCGGCTCTAGCATGTCTGTGGTGTGCAGCAGTGAAATGGATCCCCGCTGAAACAATTTCCCGCCACACACGTTCCGGACGTTGTTTGGGCTATTCAACAGTATTGTGGTATATGAAAAATTCAACTGTGTCCAGCTAAAACATAGGTGGTGCATCTTTTTTTTTTCCGCCACCTGTTATGCTCGAAACAGAAGCAGACCCGATATGCGTGGCCATGTGCTCTTCACTTTGGCTCATTTATAAGCTTCAATATAAATATTATGACAATATCAATATTTTATGATATATAGGCAAATATTATTAATATTTGTATGCTATGATAGGTCAGTACATATCAAGGATGTATGAATTAAACATTTTAAACTCCAGATTGTCCTTTTGCAAGGCTGTTGACCGCAGCAGTGATTTCTTTCCATACTGCATTTTTCTGACTTTCTTCTTCTAGCTCAGAGAAGTTTCTCTTCTTGGCTGTATTCTGCCTTTCCATGTTGTAAACTCTAAGACTGAGACCTCTAAACCCAGAATATATTGAGGCAGGATATTTAAATGATGATTTTTTTTTTCAGGTGGCACATTTATCAATGCTTGATGCCATTAAGGACTGGATGGCTTCCAACTACCTACAGCTTAACACAGATAAGACAGAGGTCCTGGTTATTGGTCCTGACCACACCTCCAACAGTGTCACCCCCTACCTTGGATCACTGACAACTTACACAAAACACTCAGCTAGAAACTTGGGAGTTGTCTTTGATCCATACCTAAACTTCAATCAGCGCATTAAGGGTGTTGTTCAATCTTTTTTTTTTTTTTTTTTTCTTTTTTTTTTTTACAAATCAGACATATTGCCAAGATCAAACCAGTACTCTCCAAAAACACAGTTTAACAACTTATCCATTCCCTCATTTTCTCATGTCTAGATTACTGTAACTCTCTATTTACTTGTCTTAACTATGCATCCGTTAACCGTTCACAATTGGTACAGAATGAGGCAGCACGGCTTCTCACAAACACTCCACGTAGGGAACATATCACCCCAGTCCTAGCTGAATTACACTGGCTGCCCAGCAATTTTAAGTAATGTTAACTATACCCAATACCACAGTACAGTTTGGGGTGCCGTTTGTAAAGTGGCTCGCACTGAAATTAAGAGCAACATTTTGCCACATTTGGCTTCAAACAATGTTTAAAAAAGTGGTGTGAGTTTTTTAAAGTCACTTTTTACCACATTTACAGCAATAAAATTATTAAATATAATGTCACTGTTAAATCTAAATATCAAATGTTAAACCTAAATGTTAAATCTAAATCTAAATCTGAATCTAAATTTTAAATCAAATGTTAAATATAAATCTAAATGTTAAATCTAAATGTTAGATGTTAAATCTAAAGGTGCTTTGTGAAACTAAATATTTAGCTAATATGCAAATGCACACTGCTGGTCGCTGGAAGTACCAAAATAAAAGCCCGGGTGGTCAGACTGTGTTTATAGCATAAAATAACGATAAATAAAACCAAACTTATCGGAGAAAATGAACACTTGATCATACATCAGCGTATCCATCCAAGTACTTCTGTAATTTCTTTCTTCTGGCTCTCAACGAAGGCGGACGCTTTTTCTCTCGCTCCCTCCCTGCCCTTATCTGCCCTGCTTGCTGCTCTTTGTCTTGTGCTGTCTCTGTCTGATCTATCGGAGCCTCTCTCTGCATTTCTCTCCGAAACCTAATACCATGGATTTGATTAGCTGGTCTCTCAACGCAATTGACCAAATTTTCTCGACAAAGAGATTGGGCAAGGGAGAGCCCGCCTGCCCTGACTAACGTTTGCAGCCGGATACACGATGGACTCCTGGGAGAAGTGGAGGATCGTGTGCCTGTCGATCCTTTCCGTTGAGGATGTTGAAGACGTCTACATAATTGGAATTATGATAACAGGCATTCTGCTGTTTGGAGTTAGCAGCTTCCTGATTTATCGCAAAGTTCGGAAGACGTTGGCAGCACTTTTGGCAATCGAGAAGCTGCCCGTCATGACTGAGGGAATGTGCGGGGCTGTCAACACTCAGACTCAAGCGATATGTGAGTTCAGTCGCAAGCTGGATGCAATTCCTGAACTCCTTCGCAAGATGGATGCCAACTTGGAGAAGTTGTCAGCTCGGCTCGACTGAAACTGGCCACCAATTCGGACATATTGGAAGCAAGCCACCGGGAGACTCAGAGAGACTCAAAGGCAGACGAAAAATTGCAGTGTCGGCCTGACCCAAAACAATTGTTATCTTCATTGGCTCCCCGAGATAACCAGCTCTCCCAAGGCCGTTTACCTCTCCACTCTCCTGGATGTTATGCAGACAAGATGCTCCGGCCCCATCTCCCCCCCACCACCCCCTCCTCCTGTGAACTTTGTTTCTGGATCAGAACTCTCCGAGGTCGTCTCCACGGCAACGGCCGTGTCTTCGTCATCAGTTATCAGACGGCAGAGACAATGGGTTGGGACTGAGTGGAGATGAAGTACATGGGCTTACACATACACACACATGAAGACACATATAACACGCACACCCCCTCCAACTCAACGCCTTCTTGGCTCCCACCCCCCCTCCCTCCCTTCGTCACAGTGTAGCATGGGAGGGTGATGCGATGCGCCCAAATGTCGCTGCGTGCGTGCCCCCCAGTGTCTGTGCTGCGACACCTCCCCTCCCCAACACCCTCCCCCCCCTCCCATATGTGCAAGTCTTCGAGTTTTGTTGTAATGTCTTATTATGTAGCTTATGTGCTGAGGTGTTTTTTTTCCCTAATCCCACACTGTGCCCCCCTCCATGTAACTGAAAGGCAATCAATTAATATATGTTGATAGATATATTCCTTATACTGTGCTGCTGCTCAGTATCAATATTTGTATCATTTACTTAGCCAGGGAGATACAGGGTGGGGTGGACGACCAGGGAAGTGTCTATAAAATGAAAATGTCCTAAGAAATGTCTTATAACCTTCATGGTAAGACAAAATCTTGGACACAAACACACACACACACACACACACACACACAAATCTGTTAATTCATTTGTAACATTGTCTACACAAAGTTACACTACTCTATTTATATTTTTATTTAGCCTTTTTATTATTGATTTTTTTTTTTTTTTTTTAGTTAGTTTTTATTTTAGTCCTGTATTTTAACTTACACTATGTTGTGTCTTAGATTCAGATTTTGCTTTGGAGGGATCTTGAGGCCTATGATTTTTATTACTAGTGACTGCTTCTCCGTAATTGTTGGGTACTTAAAGCTAAGGTAAGCCTATCTCACAAGCTAGCTTCCACCTATTACACTTTTACTTTAGCCATAGACTGTAAAAATAATGGACGTAGCTACCATGATGTTACCCACGTGTTTGTGGACCCTTTTGAAAACTTGAGTTCTGCATTTCAGCTGTCGCCATCTTGGTTTTTGGAGCCGGAAGTGATCATTTTTGGGCGAGGGTGGAGCTGTGGGGGAGTGAGGGATAGATCTTAAAAGCTGAGGACCCTATCAGCAGACAGCCTGTCACTCAAGGCACCCCACCCTTAATTATGTGTAACTTTAAACTTTAATAAAAATGTAAACACGTGAGTTATATAAAAATTCAGCCCCTGTACAGTTGTTTTGAATGGGAAATTATCAATAGAGACAAAAACAGTTTTTTGTTCCAGGCTGTAAACATGTTCATTTCTGTTGTTAAATTGGACATTTTAACATGGAGGTCTATGGGGATTGACTGTTTTGGAACTAGCTTCAAGAGGTTGTTATAAAAACTGCAGTTTTGGGCACTTCCATGTTGGTTTTATTTTTCAGCCCCGCAGGTTGCCACTTGACAGTTAGCTGTCCTTGTATGTCAATGAGTGCAGTGAGCATGTGATGAGTGCTACAGCACTGGGGCTTGACATTAACGTCCAGGTCAAGCAAAAACAAATATGTGTTCTGAGTTTGTCACATCACAGAAAAGTGTGTTTAACCATCCAACCCAATTTGATTGATAAAATAAATCGCACAGTATATAAAATTAGGTTTCAAAATCGTGAGAAAAATGAGAAGTATTCTCTACCCTGAGACGCTGGGGGTGTGTCTGCTCAGGACACTGAGCCGCTGTGAAATGAGGTTAGTATGGAGCTACATTAGGGTCAAAGGTTTTGTACTTGAAAAAATAAAATTTGAAACCGAAAATTCATGTGTTGATCTTGAATTCTGAAAAATACAACAGTGTATTCAAAATAAAAATAAGTAAATGAAACTTTTTTTCAGGTTAAATATAATTTTGATTCACTTTGGTAATTCTTTTGAATAAATAATTTATTTTCACTTTTCACTTCCATATATGTTTTAACATTTGAGGTCTTATTTTTTTCAGTTGCATGTTTTATCTTTTCAGATTCAGATCTTATTTTTTACAGTTTCAAATCTTATTTTCACTTTCAAATCTTTCTTTCACTTTCAGATCTTTTTTTTTCAGTTTCAAATCTTTTTTTTCAGTTTCAGACTTTTGACCCTGATGTGGCGTGGGGGCGTGGCATCAACTGAGAGGGGTGTGGAATCATGAGTGACAGTGCCTTCAGGGAACGTAGGAACTAAAAAAAATTCTGACTCAATATTATATACACCATATTCATGTGACTGGCAGTGTAAAAATTGATGCCAGTGACAAACTTCCATTTAGAAATCTGTTTTAGACAGTACTGAGCACCAATTGCGGTATAAGAGCGATAAATTATGCCAGATTTTGCAGTTCAACAGCCACATTTTAAGTGCTGATATGTCCGATTTCCACATAGCACTGTGAATGCAGCGTAGTGTCCACTTCGCTTGCGATGATGGCGTCCGGTCGTAAATCTGCTGGAGCCCATACATCCAGCACACAGGTGAGAAATGTTAACTAAGTTTTGGGAAATCATAACAAACATTAAGGGGTCGTTTTTGTGACAACATAAATTTTTTTTGTGATGTCTTTTAAGTGGCAAATTTGTCAAAGCCAGAAAGTGTGATTGTCCACAGCTCCATCATCACGGCCCTGTTGATGCTTCCTCATCCAGTAAACGTGTCCCCTGGATGAAACCTTTGAGCTTGGGGAAAAGGAAACAATCCTAAAACTACTCCCTACTCACCTGACCTGGCTCCAGGTGATTTTTGTGGCTCCAGGTGATTTTTGTGGCTCCAGGTGATTTTTTTCCCCAAGGTCAAGCTTGGGGGGAAAAAATCACCTGGAGCCAGGTCAGGTGAGTAGGGAGGTGTTTTAGGATTGTTTCCTTTTCCCCAAGCTCAAAGGTTTCATTCAGGGGACACGTCTGGATGTGGAAGCATCAACAGGGCCGTGACGATGGAGTGGTGGAAATGTATAGGCCCGTTTCCACTGAAGAAGTTCCTGGTACTATTTAAGGGGCAGAAACTACTACAGGAATGTCCTCTCGCTCGGCCCTCTCAACCGCCGTGTCTCCACTGAGAGAGCGGAGTAGGAGGAAGGTTCCTGTAAAGTTACCGGGCTCTGGATGTGACGAAATCGTTGTGCGACCATTTTGACCGGGGCGCCAGGGATGCCATTAGCTGTTAGCCGATAGCAGTGTCTGTAATAACTCACGAAGTGGCCCGGGGAAAATTATTTTTTCCAGCGGATGGAAAAAATATTTTTTTCACAGACCGGTTATTGAGTTCTCCAGTTAACTCAATCATGTTGTAACTAAGACATCCGCTGGAAAAAATAATTTTAAAAAGTGAAAATAAATTATTTATTCAAAAGAATTACCAAAGTGAATCAAAATTATATTTAACCTGAAAAAACGTTTCATACACTTATTTTTATTTTGAATACATTGTTGTATTTTTCAAAATTCAAGCTCAACACATGAATTTTCAGTTTCAAATTAAATTTTTTCAAGTACAAAACTTTTGACCCTAATGTAGCTCCATAGAGTAGCAGCTAACCCAGTATCACAAAGGTGGTGGCTGGCTGCAGTATAGATCATAAATCCCACCCCCTCCATGTGAGTGAATGGGACATGGGCCAAACTAAAAGCATGTACATGTCAAATACATTTTCCCAAAGAAGGTTTCTGTCATTTACGTTAGTTTGTAATCACCATGATGCTTTTTCTAGTGTTCATTTTTCTGATAAGTTTGGTTTTAAATAGTTATGTAATGCTTTAAAATGGATATTTGACACCATGATTGACAGCTGTGTGTTCCAATCAGTGTGCTCGCATTCACTGGCACTGCTGGCAATTGGTCTAACAGGTGTTTGGGCAGGAACTCCTCCACCGCGGAGATTGCTACTCCACAGATTCTGGCTTTGAATGACGTCACCAGTGCAAGATGGCAGCAGCCGTATCTGGGATATTTTGGCTTCACTAATGCATAGCTGGGGTCAGTGCATCATCAAGCCATGATTTCAGGCCCACCCAAAAAATGCTGCATCCAAAAAAGATGAAAAATAGTTGAACTCTCTAACTTCACAATTTAGTGCTGCACAGTTGCCTGTTTTTTTTAATGTGTATTCAATAACTATTTTGTAACATGTATAATGTGTTTAGAAAGAAAAATTTGATTTTACTTTGCCCCGACATTTACTCTTTTACTCACCAACTACTGTGGCTAGTGGTTTTCCAAAGGTACTAGACTGTCAGCATTTTCACTAGCCACAATTTTGTTTTTGGGAAATTACACTCTATTTGAATGAAGTTGACAATGGTGTAATACAACTTGCATAAAGAACTAGATGTACAACCCTTTGAAATGTAAGTTATATGATTGTGTGCAAGCCATTGTCGTAATCAACCAGCATTTGGCGGGTGGTGGGTGATTACCAAGCCAAAGTGCAGTAACTGCAACCTTCGCAACAACACATTGTTACAATGCAGTAACTGGACAGCCAAAGTGCAGATTTGACTTGGGTTTTAGGTCCCTGTTATTACCTGTATTCATAGAAATGACTCACTACTATGGCATGGTATTCTTTATATAGTAAAACAGGTGTCAGAAAGTCAGAAACAGGTTATAATTTAATCCATCCATCCATCCATCCATCCATCCATCCATCCATTTTCATCCGCTTATCCGGGGCCGGGTCGCGGGGGCAGCAGGCCGAGCAAAGCACCCCAGACATCCCTCTCCCCGGCAACGCTTTCCAGCTCCTCCTGGGGGATCCCAAGGTGTTCCCAGGCCAGACGAGGTATGTAATCCCTCCAGCGTGTTCTGGGTCTGCCCCGGGGCCTCCTACCAGTGGAACGTGCCCGGGACACCTCAACTGACCCCTTTCGACGCGAAGGAGCACCCTCCGGTCCCCTTTTTTGAAGATGGAGACCACGAACCTTGGTCTGCCACTCTGCAGGCACCGTACCCGACCTCCATGCGACACTGAAAAGGCGTGTCAGCCAAGACAGAGTCTTCAGCATCTCAAGGCGAATCTCATCCACACCCGGCGCCTTGCCACTGGGGAGCTTTTTAACTACCTCAGCAACTTCTGCCAGGGATATGGGCGAGAGTTCCCCCGAGTCTTTAGGCTCTGCCTCGTTCACAGTGGACGTGATGGCCGGGTTCAGGAGGTCCTCAAAGTGCTCCTTCCACTGCCCGATGATGTCCCCAGTTCAAGTCAGCAGTTCTCCCTCTCTGCTGAGCACAGCCTGAGACAAGCCCTGCTTTCCCTTCCTGAGTCGGTTAACGGTCTGCCAGAACTTCCTTGAGGCCAACCGAAAGTCCTTCTCCATAGGCTCCCCTAACTCCTCCCACACCCGGGTTTTTGCTTCAGCAACTGCCACAGCTGCAGCCCTTCTGGCCAACCGGTACCTGTCTGCTGCTTCTGGAGACCCCTGGGCCAGCCAGAGCCGAAAGGCCTCCTTCTTCAGCCTGACGGCCTCCCTCACCGCTGGTGTCCACCAGCGGGTTCTTCAGTTGCCGACAGGCACCGACAACCTTCTGACCAGGGCTCCTAGCAGCCGCCTCCACAATAGAGGCTTTGAACATGGCCCACTCAGACTCCATGTCCCTAACCTCCCCCGGGATGCACGAGAAATTCTCCCGTAGGTGGGAGTTGAAGAACCCACGGATAGGGTCTTCAGCCAGACGTTCCCAGTTCACCCTCACTACACGTTTGGGTTTACCAGGTCTGTCTAGCAGCGTCCCCCGCCATCCCTGTGCTCGAACATGGTGTTCGTTATGGCCAGTCCATGACTCGCACAGAAGTCCAATAGCAAAGCACCACTCAGGTTCAGATCAGGCAGGCCGCTCCTCCCAATCACCCCTCTCCAGGTTTCTCCGTCATTGCCCACGTGAGCGCTGAAGTCCCCCAGGAGAACTATGAAGTCCCCAGCCGGCACCCCTTGCAGGACACCGCCAAGAGACTCCAAGAAGGCCGGGTACTCCGCACTGCTGTTCGGTGCATAAGCACAAACAACAGTCAGAGACCTTCTCTTTGCGACCTGCAGTCGCATCGAGGCGCGAAACAGTCGTCTTGTTGTCGAGAGTAAATCCTCTGCATTACTCGCTGACAGCTCCTGTTGTGCATGGGCTGCAGCATTAAAAACCCTGTCAAAAACTCCTACTACAGCTTCCGGCTGCTCCGACATGGCGGCAAACCATATGGTTTATATGACATATGGCAAGCCCTTTTAGCATTTCATAGCTAGGCTGAAGAAATACGGTTGCAGTGGTCGATGATTTGAATGGGTTTGATTCATTGAATAGCAAGTTGCTCCCGCCTCCCACTTGCTCCTGCATCCCACTTTTACAGATATCTGCAACTAGGGATGTCCCGATCCAGCTTTTTCACTTCCGATCCGATACCGATATTACAGCCTTGAGTTTTGTCCGATACCGATCCGATCCAAGCGCGTATTATACATATTCACTTAATTTGTTGTCAGTCATGTTAGAAAAGGTTTGATCAAGCGATATTACTCTAACAAGAACAACTTAATCGGGTTAGCTAGAATGATCCACAACAGTTAGTATGAGAAACTGACCCGTTTATTGTTAACAGGGTTAAATAAACAAACTTTAAGCTTGAACATTAACATTAAATAAAACATATAGCTGGTTTGCTTTGGCTGCTTTGGCCCCTTAATAAATAGAAAATAAATCAACACAAGAAATCTTTAAAATGTTTAACATTGAAATTA
This sequence comes from Epinephelus moara, assembly GCF_006386435.1. Classification (NCBI taxonomy): domain Eukaryota; kingdom Metazoa; phylum Chordata; class Actinopteri; order Perciformes; family Serranidae; genus Epinephelus; species Epinephelus moara. The sequence continues at coordinate 5,593,190 of NC_065517.1, read as the reverse complement.
AAATAGCAGCAAGACTCCACACACTTGTGCTTTGGCCCCCTAATAAATAAAAAAAGATTAACACCACAAGACATTGTTGACATTTAACAAACAATGCAGCCTTTCCTTTTCAGTTATTTTTGTAGTGTCAGTGCCAGCCTGGTGCTGCTGTTT
>NC_065517.1:5580295-5592952 GCF_006386435.1 Epinephelus moara | reverse complement strand
ACTAATTGTGCCCAAAACAATGCCATCAGTGCTCTTTACTTAAACAGTAAGAGTGTAAACCAAATAAAAATATCACTCTCAAAAAACCAGAGCAGAAAACAAATAGTCAGTTAACTAAATTGACCGCTACTCTTCCTACCCTCCCTGTGTGTCTGCCATCTGCATGCTGGCCTGGTGGATTGATAGTAAGAGCTGGAGCGGATCACTGGAATGGACTGCTTGAATCGCGGAGGGCTGGGCTGGCCAGATAACATGGATCGGAATCCTTGAAAAACTGGATCGGAGTTCTTGGATCGGCATTTTTCCATGCAGTCCGATCCGATGCCGATGCACATTTTTTGCTAATATCGGCGGCTGATACCGATCCGAATATCGGATCGGGACATCCCTATCTGCAACGTCATTTTGCCTAGTCAAAACTCCAATTCAAGATATCTGCAATTACATTTTAACTAGGCAGAATGAGAGTTAAAGGGATAGTTCGACATTTTGGCAAATTCGCCTATTGCCATAATCCCTATAGTCATATGAGTAGGTACATTACCTTAAATTGTCAGTGCCTGCTGTTCTGAAATCGGTGGGGCACAGCTGCCCGCTGCTCAGTGCACAAAATGGTGGAGGAACGGTACGGCCCCCTCTTTCCCTCAAAACTAATCAAATACACCATCAAATGACTCCAAAACGTTCTTGTGGACAACTTGTAGCTTACACATTCACCACGCTATGAAATAATAATGTAATATTACGAGACAGAGTTGTTAGGGAGTAACTGCACTAAACATACGCTGTTTGAAATCAGTCCGCCCAGCAAGTACTGTATGTCTGGACTGTAGTTCCGGCTGTGCATTTGGCTTCATAACAACTCTGTCTCTGTCTCAGAGAGGAGAAAGAAGCAAAGGGTCGACAGTATGTCACCCAGTATTTCAAAAAGCAAGGTGGGTTTGTTAGTGGTTCATGTGGTGGAAAGTTATGGAATATTAACCAGGGACAAAGTTAATATTCAGAAGAAGGTGATCATTTTAGTTAGGGTTGAGCAAGCAAACAACATTTTTTTTTTTCTGAGCGAAAACTAACTAATAACTTACAAATTATGGCGAAAAGGTAGTTTCTTGTAACCCTAGAATTAAGATAAAAATATTCACAAACGAAAAAACACTTCTGGTTGCTGATAAGTAGTGTTTAACTTTTGATTTAACACTAAAAGTTAAAACCCTCAGCGCGCACTGCAGCGCAAGCAGACAGATGCGTGACACGGAGCAGCATGTGTCACTGACACCAGACTCAGAGCGCAGCGGACCAGTGGAAAATGTCACCATCAGCATATTATTTTATATCAAAAAAATCTATTTTATCATTATTTTGAGTCACATTGTTGAAAGAATTTAGTTGTCTGTGTTCAAGCAGGATAATAGGTCTCCATTCATTGCACGTCAGGCTTTCTCTTTCCTTTTCGGAGATGGTGTTGCGTTTAAGGTCCCCCCAAAAAACGGGAGAAAAAAAGGCGGAAATTTCGGGGGGGTTTTTTCACAATCGAATCCCGTGCCATTGAACGAAGCTTCGAAGCTTTGAATTTTTTGGGTCAGCCCTATAACGTAGAGAGCCAGGTCCAGGATCCTCTTCAAGTTTGTCAGGGAGGAATGTGGAAGTGGAGGAAGAGATTGTTCTTTTTTCACAAATGTGGGAATGATAGTCAAAAATACCATCAAAATGCATAGTTTTATGTAAAATAGCATCAAAAATTTTCAGCGGCCTCCCAGCCAGCTGTGTATAGGGCCCAGTAAAAATTCTTTTCATGGGGCCCAAAATCCCTGGCGGCGCCCCTGTACCCACCCATATGACTATAGGGATTACGGCAATAGGCGAATTTGCCAAAATGTCAAACTATACTTTTAAAGATATCTCCAATTTGAGATGTCTCCTATCAGAATTCTTTTCAAGATATCTACAACTTGATTATAGATATCTGCAATTAAATTACGACTATCCCTAATTAGTTAGTCTGACTAGGTAAAACTCAATTTAAGATATCTAAATTGTATTTTTAGATATCAAGGGGGCGTTGAAGATATCTTGCACTGGAATTACGACTTGTTGAAAATATGCTGTAGATGTCTCTAACTGGGATTAGGGACAGTCGTAATTCAGATGTAGATATCTGCAACTTAATTATGACTATCTGTAATGAGAAACCCCATACACAAGAATGAGAAAAGTGACGTCATTTGTCCTAGTAAAAATGTAGTTGTGGATATCTGAAATGACAATTGTGTATAGGAAGAATTACGTTGTGGAAATCTGAAATGTTATTTTTGAATAGGAAGAATTGAATTACGAATATCTTCAATACATATCCAGCCTAGATATTAAATGTTAAAACGGCTTGCCATACATGATAGCCTATCACTGGTTTGACTCTGTCTAGGAAACTTTGTTGCATTTCATTCCTCCTCTCACTCTTGTCAGCTATATGCTGTCATATTTAAATAACCAAGCATATATCTCCAAAAGCACTGAGTTTGAAAAACTTCAAGTGATATCCAGCCCAGGTCCAGAGAGTTGAGGATGGTCAGTCAGATTCTTGATGCTACCTGAAGGCCACCATGAATGCAACATACACAGTATATGCCCCATATGTGTGGCCGATAAGCACACAGATTTTAACTGGTGAAAAGAAGAACATATGAAAGGCAATGCTGCTGGTATTTACTGGCTCCTTCTGCAGAACTAGAAAGCAAAGCAACCAGCCCACCCAAACACATCAACACAGCACCTACCCTGTCAGCGGTCTCTCTCTCTCTCTCTCTCTCTCTTTCTCTCTCTCTCTCTATCTCTCTATCTCTCTCTTTCTCTCTCTTTCTCTCTCTTTCTCTCTCTCTCTCTCTCCCCCTCTCTCTCTCTCTCTCTCTCCCCCAAACACACACAAACGCGCGCGCGCGCGCGCGCGCGCACTCACACACACACACACACACACACACACTGTACATCCAGTCCAACACTGAAAAACACTCTAACCTCATGGCAGTGTGTCAGTCTTCTGGTGTGCACTTGTGGTTACATGCAGTTTAGTAAATCCATCCATGTGTATGAAAGAGGAGACGTTCCAAATAACATTATTGCAACAGTATTGCAGTGTAGTGATTCTGATGGAGATCTGCACAGACCTGCATCATGTGTGGAAGGCACTTACCTGTGGTGGAGTGCAGGCTCTCCAAGCTCCAATAGCGAGACAGGACCCCTCTCAGAGTTCCGCCCAAGCTACCTCCTCCTCCGCCTCCACCAATACATCCACCCACACCAAGACCTCCGTCCACCATGCTGTCCACACCTCCAGCTGTTGGGCTCCCTCCGTCCGAGTCTGACCCAGGCGACAGCCCCGAGCTGCCACTGCTACCACAGCTACCCCCAGGCAGGGGCACGCCCCCCTCCGAGCCCTGCTGGGTCCGCATCCTAATTTGGATGCACAACAACAAGCCGGGGGGGTGGGGTGGGTGGGGGCTGGTGGAAGTGGGCAGTGACGGGAAGTAAATAGAGATGAAGAGGGCGCGAGATAGCTGAGCAGGTGGTTTATTCCCAGGGCGAGAGCTCAGAGGAGGAGGAAGAAGAGGAGGAGGTGGCCTCCTCGGTGATATCTGCGGCACTATTCGCTGAGGTAAGCTTCAACTGTAAACTTGCTGCTTCCTCCTTCCATTGACTGTACAGCTGCAGAGCTGTGGCAGCGCTCCTCTCCTCCACCTCTCTGTTCTGGAACGCCTCTCATACAACGGCAGCCTCTCTCTCTCTCTCAGCTGACATCAGTGGGGGTCCTGCAAGGGGGTTTCCGCAGCATGGAGGGCTAAGTGTTGGTGCAGTACAAATTTAGGTGGAGATGAAAACAGCCTCTCTCTCAGAGCTGCCCCCTTCCTTCTTCCACCTAACACACACAAAAACAAACTCACACACCACACACTATGTTGGTTTACAGTGAGTTACACAGCAGATTTTCACATTACATTGCTGGCTACTTTCAACCATATTGGTTCTGTGACTAATACATAAATCACAATGCTGTACAACATGCAGCATCTATACAATACATATGACAAAGAAAATGCTGTGGGTGAACAGATATCTGACACCAACCTTTGGGCAGCTGATGCATATGTTGTTATTTAGTATAGGATAGGATAGGACAGAATAGACTTTATTTTTACTATACTTATTTGGACTTTACAGTGTCTGCATTGTGAACAGTTTAAAAACACATACATTCAGACATACTAAAATACAGCAGTAGGACAACTGTCTCCATTCAATTGCTTTTGAACCGGTTGTGCTTGCTTAGGGGGATTCTGTACCATCTGCCAGAGGGGAAAAGCTGATATTCAGGGTGGAGAACATGGGTTGGATCTGAGATGATTTTATGTATTTGTTTAATTATGGTTTGTTGAAAAATGTCTTGAAGACTCGGATGTTGGCAGACTCCCATTATCTTCATGGCTGTCTTTACTAGTCTGTAAATTTGGACCTTGGCCTGGACTGTCAAATTTCCAAACCATGCCGAAATCCCATAGCGCAGTAGGCTTTCCACCACATCATGATAGAAAGGAGTTGCACTTCCTGGGTCACACCAAAGATTCTCAGCCTTCTCAGGAAGTGCAGCCTCTGCTGTAATTTGGTACAGCTGACCTCCACATGGGTCCTCCACCCCAGATTATCTATGTGGATGCCCAGGTATCTGTAAGAGTCCACCTTGTGACGGTTTGACTTGAGAGATTGTTTTTTTTTAAGGGGTGCCAGTCAGGTATCCCTCCTGACATTTAGGATTGTTTTTGTTTGCTTGTTTGTTTCAGTCAAACACACACACCAGGACACACACTCAAAATATGCACCCTCAACATTGAATAAATAAATAAATAACCCAGCATGAAACAAGAACGCAATATGATCATAGGAAACACACAAACACAATATTTCATTTCACATCCAGTGTATTCAGAAATTCTCCACCGTTGTGGAACATTCAGAGTTCATGTAGGATTCATTCACAGTTCATCTCCAGTGCCCAAAAAAACAAAATAGAAGAAAAAAGAATACTCCAGTTCAGGTTTTCATGAAGACCTCAGCACTCCAGGGGTAAACCCGGTGCCTACAGGAAACACAACCAAACAACCTCAGTTTGGAGGGCCATTTGAGCAATACATCAACACAGTGTGAAAAACACATTTTAACAAGATACACAGTACAAACAAAAGCATTACTTTTAAGTCAACACAAAATCATTCACTCACGGTCGTCAGTCACATCAGTCAGTACGGAATCCGTTCCGGATTTTCCTTCTGCTGGTGCCTTTAGACTGACTCCGCAGGTGGTGACGTAAGCTGACAGCCAGAGCGGCGCTAGAGGTAGTGAGTTAATATTAAGTAGTGAGCAGCCTGATCATAGGATGATGGTTTGTCAGACATAAACAGTAAGAAAAGTCTCACCATTGGTTTCTTCCTCCTCCTGCTCGGTTCAGTCTTCTGCTGCGTGCTGCTGTAGCGACTCCTCTCACAGAGTGCCAGGACTGAGCACGGAAGCAGATTATTTTGCATGAAGCCGTGAACCACGGACAAATCAGTGAGTAGTGGGTGTATAAATAGGTGTGTCCAGGGGGTACGTCGGGCACCTGGCTCACAGGCTGTCACAACCTGCACTACACTCTGATCACTGATAAATGATCAGCAAGAGCCAGAGACTTCATCAAACACCATCTCCTCAGTTTTTTTGTGTTGAGGATGAGATGGTGTTGTCGCACCACTGTACAAACTCATGAAAGGCAGACTTATACCCCAGCACACCAGAATCGGTTTGCATAAGTCCTAAGATGGCAGTATCATCGGACAATTTAAAGATGCATTCATTTGTATAAAGAGTGAACAGCACAGGTGAGCTAACACACCCTTGAGGTTCTCCAGTACTAATGGTTGTGAGTTTGGACAGAGTTTTGTTCACTCTGACTTGCTAGGTGCAGTTAGTGAGAAATGAATGGTACCACCTGATGATGATTGGGTTGACACTGTGCTTTATTTAATGTATTGGGTAGTGTGTGTGGCTGCAAGGTATTGAATGCAGAGCTGAAATCAACAAACAATAGTCTAGCAGAGGCCTTTGGTTTCTTTAGGTGTGTAGTGACCATATGCACTAAGCTATTGATTGCATCATCAGTGCCTCTTCGTTGTTTGTATGCAAATTGATATGGGTCTAGCTGTGTGGATACATCAGCTTTCAACCTGCTCACAATCATTTTTTCCATACATTTCACAACAAATCGTTACATTCTTTAGGACAGGGTTTTTTCAGGCCCAGGCGTGGTAACTGCTGTCTTCCAGATTGCTGGTACAGTACTGGTATCGACAGACCTCTGAAAGATGGGACACCAGGCAGGTGTTAATTCCTCTGCACATGCTTTCAACACAAATGCAGAGATGCCATCTGGTCCAGTGGCCTTATTAGCATTAACATTTTCAAAAACAGATTTCACCTCTTTGGGGTCAATTAAGAGCCCATCTACCCCATCGGTGGGAATGTTATCCAAAATGCTGCTAAGAAATTTTGTGTGTCAAACCTTTTATAAAAACTGTTCAGTTCATTTGCTGTAGATAGCTCATCTCTAGCATGTATAGGTTTCTTAGTGGATTTCATGTTGGTCATAGTTTTGACCAAGTCCCATAGTTTCTGAGTGTTCATAATAAAAATGGGAGCATATGGTGTGCATTACAGCTGATCCTGCACACAGTCTGCCACACGGAAAGCAGCTCTGGAGGTGTTGCCATCGGGTGGAACATAGATTGAACATATTAGAATATTTCCAAACTCCCGTGGTAGGTAATGTGGCCTCAGACTGAGACACAGAAGTTCAATATCCTCAGTACAGACTGTTTCCCGAACTGTGTGTTGTCTGCACCACTTGTCACTGATATACACACAGAGCCTGCCCCCTCTGCTTTTCCCTGAGCTGTCAGTTCTGTCTGCTCAGACGTGAGTGAAGCCCTCGACTTCCACCAAAGAATTGAGTGCATCTGGTCTGAACCACGTTTCAGTGAAGAGCATTATGCAGGACTCACGGTATTCAAAGCAGGCTTTTGACAGCAGTCGGAGCTCATCCATCTTGTTCCTTAGCGATCTTGCGTTGCCCAGGATCATAAATGGTAGCGGTGGCCTGCTTCCTCTCCGCCTTCGCCACTGTCAGACGCCTCCTCTCCGGCCTCTCTTTCTCACTTTCCACGGCCAACATGATGGTCGTATCTCCTGCGGCAGGTTTTCAATTTAAGATCTCTGTAGATTGGCATATTTGTGAAAGGACAGAAGCACCTCTCGTGTGTAGTGTATGCCCGGGTTGTTCGCTCCGTGGCTGACCGTGGTGGTTTAACAGCTGTCAAAAAGTTCCACAAGGATCACTGTCACCAGACTGTCTTTGTTGCTCATTCATGCATTAATGTATATGTACATAAAAACACTTGTTCAGCAAGTAACAGTCAAACAGCCAAACAATCACATTAAAAACCCAGACAATCACTCAGACAGTACACTGGTGTCTGTGTCGCCACAGAGCAGCGCCATCTTAGCTGTTGGGCAGCATTAGTATGCTTTTTTGTGTTCACACCAGTTTATTAACCACACAAAGCTAAAGCCTTCTAATATTTAGTCTGCCATCACTGATAACAACAGGGTGGACAAAATAGTGGAAACACTTCTGAATATATCACAAAACAACTCAACAACAGCACAAACTACCAGTGTTGACAGAAACGCGCTACTAGTAGGGTGTTACAGTAGTAATATTACTTTTTCCAGTAACGAGTAGTGTCACTAATAACTAATAAAATTCCCATGAAAATATTACTGTTACCCCAAAACCAAACAAGTTGTTACAACATTACTTTTGTATCACATCACTACTGACCTTAAATAGAAGATCACATCAGCGGATTCATTTTCATAATCTTTGCACTGCGCAGACACGCCACAAAGCAGCAAGCTGATTTAGAAGATGGAAATGTTTATCTTAGGCGGCCGGAAATATTCACATTACTTTGATTTTGCTGGGAGGAAAGATGACAAGAATACTGTTTCTGCAGGTACTTTCCACTATAAAAAACATGTCCTCAAACCTTCAGTCTGTAGAAGGAACACCCTTTTTGAACTCTCCCAAAACCTAGATTGTAAGTAAATGGACAGAATGAGATGGGCCACTCTGAGGGTCAAATGTTTTGCCCCCGATCTCATCTCATTGTTGAGGAACTCTTTCACCGTCATTGTGGTGTCAAGAGTGGTAAAGGTGTCAATTGGAAACCATCCAGATCCCAGTTTGCTGGTGACCATCCTGGGAAAATCCAGTGTTTTGACAACTCAGCCAGATTAACTGCCAGACCCGGGGTCATTAACTATGCTTTTAAATTCACCTCATCCTCTCTTCCTTCTGTCACAACCATGGAAGCCACCCCAGCTCTATCAAACTCTCACCCTGGTGAAGATGAGATAAGAAACAGATGTGTGTGTCGAAAATTCAGGATGAATTCCTGAGTAGAGACAAAGTTTCTATTGTTAACCAACTTGAAATGTCTCTTGAAAGTAAAACTATACATTTTATCCATGTTCTAACATTGTAACTGTGCATAATCCTTGTTTGTTAGTTGAATGATTTTTTTCCCCACTCTTGTAGATCATAGTATGAGTGAGTTATAATTTCATGTGTTTAATCCCTCATTTAACATGGAGTCATACTGCCATCTTGTGTCGATAGCAAAGAAAGGTTTCCATTGAAACCCATATTATATTTCAAGTTAAGATATAGTTGGATTGATTAATCAACTCGTCTTTATTAATATGTGCTTTCTCATTTAGTATGTTGAAGAAACTGCAGACTAGTTTTGTTTGTGCATGAAACATTTACACTTGTGTTCCGCTGATACAGCCAGTATAATAATCGTATTAAATTTAATTTGATGTTAAAAGCCGATTTTGACCATAATGGGAAGAGTATGTGTCTATCGCGCTTAACATGTTAAAGTATATAATCTCATTAATTTTCCTCCGAAATAAAGTAATGTCTAAACTAAGAGACCCCCCTTGCCTCAAACACGCCCATTCAACCCGGCGGATAAAACTATTGAGCTCGGTGCATCTCCGCCCTTTCCTCTTTACTTTGTTCCTTTACTTTATTTTACTTTTTTCTTCTTCTTTCTTTTGCCATCCCTCCTTCTACTTATACTTTTTATGCTTTAACCAGTTACGCTCTTATACTCGGTTCCTGCGTAACCCTTTCTATTCTTACAATCAAAATTATTTTAAACTTTTAAGTTTTGCTCAACACGTCCAGGATTGTCTTGTCTGTCCTGAGTTTTCTTTCTTTTTGTCTGTGCCTTCAGTAACGTTATACCTGAGGTGACGAAGCCACCCGATTGCAAATTTTTTTATATGCGTTGATAATAACTTTGCTAATAATACGGCCGACGAGATTGTTTTCAACCTTATTATAAGCGAGTAGCCACAGCTAAATAGATAAGCTACTATTTGACCTGCAACTCCATCAAAGATTCATCGGATCCAGCGCTGCCAGACACTTGCCAAAGTGTCCGCAAAGCAGGGGTTCTTTTGCAAAACCAAGAGACTTTCCGCAGCCTAAGATAAACCGACGTCTGAGGACTGCCTGAAGGACGTCGCAGTCAGGCTCAACCGCCCCTCCACCACTGTGTTCCAGCCGGCTTCATTCTGCTGGGAAGCCCGGGAGCCGGTGACAGTCCGGGGTCCTCAGAGAAACGTCAGCCTGAACCAACGCTGCTAAGAAAGTAGGCAAAATCTCCCTCACCTGGTGCAGCCGCTGTGTTGTGATAAGAGTTGATGTTGAATAGGAGACTTAGTTATTCTGATCTTAATTTAGGTTTTGTTAGGCAAATGGTATTGCGCATCCCTGCGTCCCCAATTTATAGTCACATATTCTCTCTCACTATCGCCAAACTAAACAACTGACAAAAGTGTTACCTCTTTCCTTAATCCATTTATACATACTGTTGATTTTGTGTCATTTCATATCATCCTCATTTACTATTCATTTACTCAATTGTTGAACATTTAGCCTAAATAAATCTTCATTTGTAGCCAAGTTGTTGTCTGTGGCTATTTCTTTTGAGCAGGAACTAAGATCACTGTATACATAATTCATAACCCAGGTATTGAGATTGATTCATTATTGATAAGTGTACTGACGAATTAATAATTGGTTTTCGGAGTTATTCATTTGATTAGTCGCTTCCCTCCACAGGAGGGTGGTGCCCCTAAATTTATGACAAGTGCAAACATTTTCAAAGGTATTGCTCCTACATATCTGAAACACCTACTACAACCGACAACAAACTGAAGCTCCAGGAAATACACCCCACCAAAGGTGAGCCCTTTTTGGCTGTGGACATCGGCTGTAGCCCTACACTGACTAAATATTCAAAACGGATTTTACTCATAGGTAGCTGCAGCTACAAAGAAGTAAAAAGGCTTGTGGATGGATATGTGGTGGATGAAATGTTGACTGTCCATCTTTCAGGCTGAACCTTGTGTAAATACCGGTCACAGGCAACTGAAGACACCCAGGTAAAATTTAAAAAAAGACAAAAGATCATTTGCAAGATATCTAGCCTTAGCTACATTTACCAGCGATTACCCTGACATTCACACAGAGACACACATCTAAATTTTGAGGAGATATGCAATTATCAGTTTTAATGGGGTGTAATGGAAAAATGATAACAAGTAGTGTAATGAATTACTGTAGGCAGGGAATAAAAAGTAAAGTAATATTTTTACTTTTAAAAAGAGTAGTAAGTAATATTACATTACATTTTAAGAGAAATGAGCCTAACACTACAAATTAGACCCTCCAAAATAAACACCTCTTTATGACAGTTCCAACAAATTGTGAACATTAGGACCGTCATGAAGGAAGGACTGTTAAATAAGAATGCATTTTAGGTAGGTGGAGCTAATAAGCAGTCAACTGAGTGTAAAGACAAGCTAAGCAAACAGTCATGCTACAGTATGAAACTCAACACCCAACAGCTCCACTGTCACATGAAAAAGTACATAAGTGTCAGTCATAAAAAGAGAACAAAGTTGGATCATGATCTCCATTTAAAATGGTATCTTGACATTTAGGATTTGAGTCTGTTGTACTGTCAAACTAGGTACTTGCTAGGGGCGGGGGAAAAAATTGATACGGCATAATATTGCAATATTTTTGTGTGGCAATATCGTATTGTCACACAGTGCCAAGTTATAACAATCACAGCTTACCTTTAAAGCCTTGTCATATTTTGAATTCGGATGCTACAGTTAAAGCTTGACCTTGGTTAGTGGAGGGAGGCAAAATAAGGGGCCTGACCCTGGACCCTTACTGACTCCAGCAGATAAACATTGACAACAAAACTTAAATATGCTTAAGGGTGATTTATTTTTATCATGCGCCCCACCCCAAATGAAAACACACACAAAAAATATAATCCCAGTGCAAAAGGAAAGTCCATTGTCCAATGCTTAAAAATGAGAAAACAGGCTCCAGGGAAAAAAAAAAACAATGCATTGCCAAAAATGAAAAATGTTGAGGAAAAAGAGGGATCACACTCACCGGGGTGGAATAAACAAAAACAATCTGGTGCTACTTGGAGGATGGGTCCGTTTCTTCCTGGTCCTCCACAGAAACACTCTCGAGGAAACACCAAAAACATGGGACATAGAAAATTTCATCCAAGGCAGGCTGTCACCACTGCACCTCTGTTCCCCTTCCTCTTTCCCACACAAAATCAAAAAAAGAAAGAAACCTCCCCAAACAATTCCCTGCTCTTTTATCTCCTCCCTGCCACGCCCCTTCACCTGAGTGCAGCACACCTGAACACAGTTAAACTCCCAGGAGGAACAAGATTAGAGCAGGGGTGACAGGGAGACACTGGAAGACACACAACAGATTATATTAGAAGGCTAATCTGTTTTTTTTTTTTTTTTAAAACCCTCTAGCAATCTGATCTAGCATGACTCTCCCCTCACCTTTGTGGCGGTGTCACAAAGTATCCTTTTTTTAATTATACAAATGAGTTATTTTACAAATACAAATTCAAACTTTAGGTAGCGTACTAGAATAATATAATCAACTGTTTTTTCATACCACTAGATACATTTTGCTGCTGCTGGACAAAGTGAGATAAAGAGACTAAAAATTTTATCATATTATATGATTAAACACATGTTGACATAGTATGCCTGAGGGGACATAATTTACAGTTAAAAAAAAAAGGTAATATATCGCAATATATTTTTTTCAATACTTACAGTAGCATATCCATTTAAAATGAACATTAGTTCATCCCTAGTACTTGTGTACCTTTGTCATGTGACCAGGAAAAGCCGTTGCTATGTTGGTTGGCTAGGAAGGCATTTCAGCAGACAGCATAGACATGGAAGGAAGCTTGTTACTAAATAAACCACAAATAACATGTAACATTCCAATCTTAACAAAACTTAAATGTCTCATTATACAACAGTTAGTTCCGGCCCTGCAATCTGATGATATTGGAGTACAACATCACGGTTATTTCACTGTGTATGTATCACTCCGCCTCACAGCTGATTGCAATCAACAATCAAATCAAAACTGAC
>NC_065517.1:5567421-5577569 GCF_006386435.1 Epinephelus moara | reverse complement strand
CCTCCATGGGTTAATAAATTTGATTTCCATTGATAATTTTTGTGTGATTTTGTTGTCAGCACATTCAACTATGTAAAGAACACAGTATTTAATAAGAATTTTTCATTCATTCAGATCTGGGATGTGTTATTTTAGTGTTCCCTTTATTTTTTTGAGCAGTGTATTTTTGTTGGCGGAAGACAAATAAAATGCTTAAATTATCTATTTTGTCCTCATTTTTCAACATTTCTTAATCCGCCTTGCTTATTTAACTGTTCGGCCTGCGGCCTCGTGCCTACGACCGAATCACAGCCGTGACGATATCACAGTACAACATCACTCCCTCTCATGTGATATTGCTTAATTATCTTCAAAAAAGCGAAAGAATGTCATGATGGGATAAGATTTCAACCTGTTTGCAATGCACATCAATTGCTTTCAAGACAATAATCATGGTCAATTTTCTTAACTGTAGTGTAGCTTTCTGCTTTGTTTTCTCTTCTTTCAATATGCACAGACAAAACAAATCAGTGATAGACAATTAGAAGAAGAAGAAGAAGAAGAAGAAGAAGAAGGAGAAGAAGAAGAAAAATGAAGTTAAAATTCTTACAACAAAGTGAAAGAAACCGGTGGAGACAACCTTATAACACTGGCAGACCTTTAGGGCTTTTTACTTCATTAAGAGGAGAGGAAGTTGAAAGAAAAGAGCTCCAAACTGTCACAGTACAGCAGCTGTTGGGTTAGAAACAGAGACAGAACATTGGAAGGAAAAAGAAAAAAAATCAGTTATATAATTAGCTTAATGCAAAACCACAGTGTGTAAAATGGAGGGGAAAAAACAAAACAAAATGTTACCATTGTGTTTGCACCCATTGGGTTAGGTTTAAGCAATAAACTGTGCGCTGTAGGAAATATTGATGGGTACATAATTTGTAATTTATTCTGTGGCGGCATTCATTAAATAAATGCTTGCCGAAATTCTCCACCATTACATATGTAAATTTTGATTTGATTATTAACAGTTTATTCAGATGCCTACGTTTTTCACCATGAATACTGTAGGGTTTGATTAACTCAATATTAGGAAAAAGTGACGTTAATAAGAATTATTAAACATAACCACTTTAATTATTCGTCCAGTGATATAATTTCATAGTCAGACTAATAAAACCACACCTCTTGTTGATCAGGCAAGAATGTTTAACGCACTTTGGGGAAATGATTAATTATCAATTGTCAATTCAAATAGAGCTCAAATAGCCAGAATCTTTGCACCCGTAAAGTGACTGAATGTAATCCTACAGAAAACCAAGACAACGATTTTATAGACAAACATTTATTCTAAACTACTGACACAGAAGACCAAGACGCAATACAACTAACAGCAAACAAGACAATGAGTAAATGCAACTATGAATGGAATGAAATGAATACAGCGATGCTAATGAATGAATGAATGGCCAGAGTGAACCAGATGAAGCAGTGAGCAATGAGATAATCATCAGAGGAAACTTTGACATGGACCTGTGAAAAGCACCATTCAACAGCTGAGAGGCATGGGAAGCAACAAGGAAACATCTGAAAACTTAGGGGAAATCCTAGTTTTATCTAATGCTCCCTACCATACTTAAACTACGCATCAAACCCCAGCATAGGAAAATTATGTTGTTTCACCTGAGTTGTTGCAGACCAGAAAGAAGATGCCCTGGAGGGGGAAGAGGAAAAGGCAGCGCTGCTCCTTGGTGTGAACTGCTCTCGGTGCTGTCCTTCTCTTCTCCTCAGTCGAACTCCTGGAGCCTTTGGGCGCTTTTGGGCATTCCTGAGCCCACATGGCAACCTTGGCTCGGGTGAGCTTGGCCCTCCATGTCGGTCATCTTCACACACCCAATGTGGGCATGCAGGAGTCTGCCTTTCTTCAGTCCTGACCTTGTTGGTCCAGGACACAAGAGTTAGGCAGACCGTGTGGCATAAAGTTCTTTCTGTTGGGTTTTAGCATGTTCAGTTCTGCTCAGGATGCCATCAAATTGCTCAGCAGGGCCACGCTGGACGGGGCCCAGCATGGCCCGCCGGCTTCTCCAATGTTCTTCTTCAAGTTCTTCTTTTCTTTCTTCTTCTTACTCTTAACTCTACAAGACAAAAAGTCTCTTCTCATCTTATAGTTGTTCCAAGGGGTTGAGACTGGCAGGCAGGCTCCGGCCTCTGTGCTATGATTGGCCTTGCCAGCTGTCTGTCTCAGGCTGAGTCCAGTAGGAGCAGTTCACTGTCACTGGCGGGACATTTCACTCCTCCCCTCCTGTACATTTGCTAGTTTAAAGTTTAATTTACATTAATTGCTTCCTAGATGGTTGATGAAGCTTGGAACATTTCTAATGCTTCCATATTTACCAACGTGGCGCTGTCTGCTATTGAATGGTACCAAACACACATTGTCTGCAACAGGATATTACCAACTTATAAATAAGTGGTCAACAGACACTACTAATTCAGATTTAAATGTTATACATGGTGATCATGTTATAACATCATATATATATGTACATGTGTATGTATATGCACTGAAATAGAAAGAAAGGTGAAGCATAAAATTACAATCAATACATGTTGGTTCCTGGAATCCACGTTTCTGTCTTTCCTCTTAAAAGACAACTGCAGGGAAAGGTGTTATCACATTAACATACAGTACACACAGTCGTCTGCACCATAGGGGACCTGGTGCCGAGTCTTCTTCTTCCTGCGTGACACCAACATGTTAAATCATAAAGTTACGTTTGAAACACCTTTCAGACCATGTGGCTGAGTCTGTCTCTTTGTTTCGTTTCCAGAGTTTGTGACGTGTCGTAAACTCTCCAGCCACATCTGGTGATGTGGGGGGTTGTTGAGAGCTTATCAGTTGAGTAAAGGTGACCCAGTGGTTGGTCACCAATTATCCTTTGATGTCAGGATGCTGAGTAAAAGTCCTTTAGTGTGAATCCAGAATAAACAGGCTTGATCACCCTACACGCATATCCATGTAGTGCAATGTGTGTGTGGAGTTACAGCACATGCAAAATGTAAATCGGTGTTTTAGTTCCACCCAGCACAAATTCAACATAGATTCACTGAGGTGAAATTATCAAGAGTAACAATAACTGCAATATTATGGCATCTCAACAACAGAAAGCAGATATAATCTAGCCTGGAAATCCAGACCCAAATCTAGAAAGATTTAGGGTCTGGCTATGAATAATGCAAATGGCCCAACTCGAGGGGCGGCACCAAGCATGCATTTGACAATATCACTGCACGCAATTGGATAACACTACGACCAATCAGAACAATACACGGGGTGACGTATCCAGAGCGCTACCAGCAAAGCTAACTGGTAGATTAGACTCTTGCCGTATCCGGTCGGCAAAACAGCAAAAATGTCCTTCTTGCAAAGGAAAGATTCGAGCGCCGTCTTCTGTTCATCTTTTAGAGAAAAAGCCAAGGCTAACTCGTTCATTGTAGCGGCCAAAGCCGTTTCAAACAACTGGTGTTCATCCGTAGCCATCTCGCAATGTTTACTGACTGATTATGGACTTCGTCGTCGCAGCACTGTCATCATCTGTTTAGCCCGCCTCTGGCTCGCCTATATCAGATACACCGATGTATTGGTGCAGCTCGGCTACAAGGGCATGGGTAATGAGCATCATTACTGATTGCCAGAGTGACTCGCTGAGCAAATTCAAATTGTGCTCTAGCGAGAACTCTGGATTTCCAGGGTAGATATAATCTGCATCACCCAACATAATAATCTGAACTAACCAAGGTACTACAGTATACCAGGGTATTGAAAATATGATTGTATGATTTTCAGTACCATCAAAAATATAGATGCTTCTCTGTCTATAAACTGATATGGTGATGCTGTATTGAGGCGATGTAGTGCACAGCACACACTATCCATAGATTGTAAAAAATAAAGGATGTAGATACTGTGACATCACTCATTGCTTTGTGGACTCCTGTTTTGAACCCCTGAGTCTGGCATTTCAGCTGTTGCCTAGGATACTATTGGCAGATAGCCTGTCACTCAAAGCAGCCCACCCTTAATTATGTATGACTTTAAGCCTTGATAAAATGTAAACAGGTGACACAAAAAAATCACCCTCTGTACAGTTGTCATTCAGGGGAAGAGACCAAGCTGTAAACATGTTTATTTCTGCTGTAAATTTGGACATTTATGAGAATCAGTGCTGGGGGCACCACGTTACTTTTGTAACAGTAATATATTGTGTTTGAGCAGTAACAAAGTTGCATTATCAACAGAATTTTAGGTGATATTATTACATTTAGAATGTCACGTAGCATTACCACCCAAAATTAACTGTTGATTGTTTTCATTTTGCATCCATCCATACCACTCTACTTACGCCAGTGCGCCACCAGAAAAAAAACATCCCCCGAGGGGTGATGTGTATTGTCATGTCACTACAGACTACATTATAGAAGGGTGCCGGTGTCACAGCGTGCCACCTGTTCAGTGTGTTTCCATTAATGTAACAACGTACAACATATCCCATTCTGCTTTCTTGTCGTAAGGCTGCCTAAAAGCAGTGGGGATAAGGAGCTGGCCTCCAGTTTGTTTTTTCTTCATCCGTTGGATCAACACATCTAGCCTGGGTGATGTTAGTATATGTTGGAAATGTTTCCATTCACAGCCCCAACAACTGCAGAGCAATGCCAGCACACAGTCCAAGTCTTATGCATACTGTACATCTCTCTCCGGTGCTGTTGTAGCTAGCCAGCCCACCAGGAACCAGCAGGTGGGTCTTCCAGCTCCGGTGTTTTAATTTGCACTCGTCATAGTGACTGACTCGCACGCCATTCCATTTGTTGAGCTAACCTCAACATTTGTTTATTGTGCTTCATATCATAGGCCCACAAATATTGAACCCTATCTCATTCAGACTTTGATCTTCTGCCTGACCCTCCCTGTGTCCAAGGCTATTTATTTATTTAAAAAGGTCTAGGCTATTTAATTGTTCTATGTCTAATGATTTTTTTTTTTTTTTCCATTTTAAGTGGTAACCACTGTACATGAATACATGAATGGGCCATACCTGTACAGCACTGGATTTTAAATGAGCTGTAATAAACTAGAGCTTGTGCGCTTTGACTAGCTGCTGTGAAACAACATTACCCTCATCCATTTAAAATGAGCATGTGTTCTTCTGAGCTAATTTTGGTCAAAGTAGTGTAATAAGTAACTTATTACCCTACACAGAGAGTAATATTGTAAAGTAACTTATTATTTTCAAATGACGGTAACTAGTGATATGAAATAGATTACATTTTGAGAATAACTTGCCCAACTCGCCTGGAGACCATCGAGGAGGTGGGGGAGAGGAGGATGTTAGCAAAGCTGATATCCATCATGGACAACACCTCTCACCGCCTTCATGAGACTGTCCGTGCACTGAGCAGCTCATTCAGCAGCAGACTGCTGTACCCACAGTGCAAGAAGGTGCGCTACCGCAGGTCATTCATCCCATCAGCTGTCAGACTCTTTAACAGCAACTGTATAAATCATCACTGCAATATTCCACATCTATAAATATATTGTGTATATATTGCAAATAGTCGTGTGTACAGTTAATTCACTTTAGTGCCTTACTTTTTATATATATATATATATATATATATATTTATATATATTTTTAAGTCAGAAAATGTATGTACATATATTTATATATATGTACATATACTTTATACATATTTTGCTATTTTTTTTCTCTTTTTTTCTCTCTTAGTATACATTGCCACCCTTGACTTCCTGTCTGTGCTTTGAGCTGCTGTGATATGTGAATTTCCCAAGTATGGGATCAATAAAGTTTATCTTATCTTATCTTATCTTATCTTAAAATGTTGATTTTGTATGTGATCTGTCATGTTATTATTTGTCTGCCCAGCCTGATGTCTTATGGTCAACTGGAGGCTGAACATGGGACACACATATCTATCCTGCCTCCTCCAATGACTATCAACTAAGAATTATGGACTATTTCCCCTCAGTATTTGTTGTTATAATACTTACTTCATTTAAGAATATTCAGTCATTTACATTAGCTGATCTGTCTTTAAGAAGGTGACGTGAGCTATAAAGGACAACAGTACGTCATTGAGGAAAGTTGAAAACACTTTGAATATCCTTACTGTAATAAAATCAGCGTGACATACTGTTGATTACACGAAAAAAAATACTACTTCTCAGCAAGAACAGTCACCAAAATAGAGGAGTAGACTAAACTGGAACTATGTCCTTCCCAAAGTAAGGTCCATCATTTCTCTTTTGTTTTTGATACCACTTCATGCAGCTCTGAACACTACTGCCAGCCATCTGCACTGCTGGACAGCACCACCCACAAATTAGAGCAGTCAACAGCAAATCTTGGCGGACGAGGCACTTGAAAGTTTGCCTCTCATTCACCCATTCACACACACACACACGCACACACACACACACACACACACACACACACACACACACACACACACACACACACACACATGCTCAAGGACACTTCAACATGTAGACAGTAGGAGCCAGGGATCAAACTGCCAACCCTGCAGCCAACTAGTGTCAGTGCCACACGGACACACCATGATGGAATAAAAACAAAAATCTGCCAGTGCACTATTCAACAACCCCAGGTGAATTTAAAAAGCAGTGCAGTATCTAAAATGCAGAGGACTAAAGCAGAGTGGGTACTTACAGGAGCAGGAGAAGTGTCTTCTCCAGCCGACACAGTCAAGGCCGATGGGTGTGCTCTGAGAGAAGCAATGAGCCTTGAGGGGCATCCCTTGGAAGGCCTCAATGGGCCCTAAGGTGAGTCCAGCGTCAGTCTATGGAAATAGAAGAGCATTATTACAAATCACTTTTTGCATAACATTGCAAAAGCTAGGCCTATCCTGTCCCAAAAAAGATGCAGAAAAATTGGCCCACGCTTTTGTTACCTCTAGGCTGGATTAGTGTAATTCCCTATTATCAGGTATAGTCTTTGATAACTCTCCAGCTCCACCCATTCGCATTTTGCGAATTGGGTCTGGCAACACCAGGCTATCTCTGCACTGGCTCCCTGTAAAATCCAGAATTGAATTTAATATCCTTCTCCTAAAGGGTCAGGCTCCGTCATATCTTAGAGAGCTCATAGTGCCCTACTATCCCACCAGAACTGTGCTCTTAGAATGCAGTGTGGAATCATCTTCCTGTTTTGGTCAGGGAGGCAGACACCGTCTCCACATTCAAGATTAGACTTAAGACTTTCCTTTTTGATAAATCTTATAGTTAGGGCTGGCTCAGGCTTGTTTTGGACCAGCTCGTAGTTAGACTGACATAGGCCTTGTCTGCCGGGGGACCTCCTATACTACACTTCCTATAATACACCGAGCACCTTCTCTCCTTCTCTCTCCTTTGCTAACACTCATGTTCTGTTACTGCATCTTGCTAACTCCGCTCTACTGCATGTCACTAACTCGGCTTCTTCTCCGGAGCCTTTGTGGTCCACTGTCTGGCAGGTTACCTCGTATTGCAGCTGTGCCTGGATCGTGTGATGTGGTTGTGCTGCTGCCATGGTCCTGCCTGATGCCCTGTTATTATTAGTCATACTTCTACTGTTATTATACACATATAATTATTGTCACATACATATACTATCAAATATTATATTTACAACATATTGTACCACAATTATTATTATTATTACATTATTATTACTTAAATTAATGCTGTTGTAAACTACTGTCATTACTGTCTGTCCGGGGTCTGCCCATTGGTCCGACAATCCATTGGTCCGACATCCCATTGTTCCGACCATATTAAACCCATTGTTCCGAAGTCCCGTTGTTCCGAAATCATCATGATGCCCTGTGGTTAAGGTCTGGTTAGGTTTAGGCAGAAAAACCACTTGGTTAGGGTTAGGAAAAGATCATGGTGTGGGTTAAAATGAAAAAGAAAGTGACAAACACATAAGCCGTGAGCCTGCTTCCCCTCAAGCCTTTCCCAGCTGACCCAGAGCCGGTCGCGGCGCACCATCAAGGCAGAAATACGCCCGCCGGGAGCCGTTCAGCACCGTGGAGAGCTCCCCACACAACCCGAACCCCAGAGTTAACAACAGGAGGTTATGGTGTTTCATTCTCTCCTCTCTATGACACATGTATCTCGACCAGTAGCCTACTTTTGTTGCGTTTGCTGATCCTCTATGGTACACACATACAGTATAACCTAGTATAATCACATATCAGAACAACGGGACGTCGGACTAATGGGATGTCGGACCAATGGGCTGTCGGACCAATGACATGGCGCCGTCTGTCCTGCATCTCTCTCTGTCTGTCTGTCTTTATGTCTCATTTTGTCATATGGAATGCTGTAAATGTATTATGTTGAGCTGTTCTGTACAACATCTATTGCACATCTTTCCATCCTGGAAGAGGGATCCATCCTCAGTTGCTCTTCCTGAGGTTTCTACCATCTATCATCCATAAAAAATCGCAACGCAAAGAAACCTTGCACACTAGTCCGGTGCATTTTTTTGTTAGATACCTGAATGGGCTTGTAACCGTGTGGAAACGTTTTGTAACTGTGTGAAAAAGTTTTGTATAAATGCATTCAAATCCGTGAATGTGTAAAAAATATCCGAACAAATACATTTAAGTTTTGAATCCGTACAGAGATCCGTAGCTGTGCATGACATTTTGTGAACAAATGAAAAAGATTTGCACAATTACAAAATATTTTGCAGTAATGGATCAAAGATTTACAGTTAATAAATCTTAATACATTTTTACACTTACAATTTTTTTTATTTTTTTTTACAGTTACGTATCAAATTTTCACAAGTACAAAAAAGTTTTACAGATATGCATCATAGCGTCACTATCCAATCATGGAGCCAGGGGACGGGCCGTCTTTGCCCCTGGTCAGTGGCTGCAACCTAATGATTTTGCACCAAGAGAAAAAGGAGACAGACTTTCCGACAAGAGGAAGAAGAAATGAAAAACAACACTGCGGAAGAGAACAGTAATAGTAAGTCAATGCATATAGTAATAATAATGAGAGATAGATAGATAGATAGATAGATAGATAAACCGTAAAAGATTTACACTTTAGCAATCAATAATATGGTTAGATAAACAGTAAAAGTTTTACATTTTAGCAATGAATAATATTTTTGTAATGTTAGCTAATGAAGACGTTAAGGGTATAACAATAATTTAATGTTGTCGTGGTTGAATCGTAAAATCGCTAGTATTCTCTGGTAATGTCTTCACTGTGTTAGCAGGCTAATTTAGCAAAGTAACAAGCGGTAACATTACTTTGGCTTTGCTAAAAGAAAAGTATGTGATATAACAACACATCATTCATATTTACACTTGGCTGCCTTTTTAGTGTTCATATAATTGTTTTGTGTGTGTGTTTGTCTTCATAACAGTTAGTTATGTTTCTGTTTAACTACAGTCAGACTGCGTGTGTCAGTGTGTGTTGCAATGGATCCTCCAGGAGATGTGCTGTCTGCCGAAGCACAGGTGGGTTGCTGTCTGGTCATGCCAGAAAAAAAAACTGTAGAAACCTCAGGAAGAGCAACTGAGGAGGGATCCCTCTTCCAGGACGGACAAACGTGCAATAGATGTCGTACAGAACAGATCAGCATAATAAATTAACAGTAATCCGTATGACACAATGAGACAGAAAGAGAGAGAGAAAGAGAGAGAGAGAGAGAGCGAGAGAGAGATGCAGGACAGATGGTAATGACAGTAGCTTACAACAACATTATTGAAAGTAATAATATTATAGTTACAGCAACATTAATGAAAGTAATAATATTATAGTTATAATTCTGGCTACTGGCAGTATACATGTGTGACAATAATCATATGTGTATAATAACAGTAGAAGTATGACTAATGACTAATGATGGCAGCAGCAGCAGGAGGCATCTGGCAGGACCACGGCGGCAGCACAACCACACACGTCACACTATCCAGGCACCGCTGCAATACGAGTTAATCTGAGAGACAGTGGAGCACAAAGGCTCCGGAGAAGAAGCTGAGCTAGTGACATCCAGAATGGCCGAGTTAGCAAGATGCAGTAATGGGATATGAGAGAGAGAGAGAGAGAGAGAGAGAGAGAGAGAGAGAGAGAGAGA
>NC_065517.1:5563747-5567004 GCF_006386435.1 Epinephelus moara | reverse complement strand
TCTGAATTTAACGTAAGGAAATTGGTGCTCATCCAAGTTTTTATGTCTTTAAGGCAGTTATGGAGTTTAGTTAATTGATTACTTTCTTCTGGCTTCATCGATAAATACAACTGAGTATCATCCGCATAACAATGGAAATTTATAGAGTGATTTCTAATGATGTTACCTAAAGGAAGCATATATAGAGTAAATAGGATTGGTCCGAGCACAGAATCTTGCGGAACTCCATAACAAACTTTAGTACGTAAGGATGATTCATTATAAACATCAACAAACTGAAAATGATCAGATAAATAAGATTTAAACCAGCTTAGTGCAGAACCTTTTAGGCCAATTAACCCTATGGGCCCTAGGCGTTTTTGGGGTATTTTTACTGCCTTTACTTTTAAGCTCATATCACAGTCATTATAAAGGCTACATACAAATGCTATATCTTGGTTTTTTTTTTCAGGACAATCTGGGCTAACCAGAGCCATCCATTGTCGTCCTTCTATGTGCCTGTATTTTATATTGATTTTTATATCAATGAAAAAAACAAATCCGTGTGACTAAATTTTTACATTTTTACATGTATCTCACCATAGCAAGTTGGAAGAAGACATATTCTGCCATATGTGACGAGGGGAGACTCTCTGGAATCTGGCAATATAAGAACCTGTCTTGTGTTTCATTATTTTCATTCACTTCCTGTCTTGCTTTGGTAATCACTGTTGTGTCTCGTTTCAGGTGACTTCACTTCCTCTCTTTGTCTGATTCCCTCCAAAGCCTCACCTGGGTCCCCTCCCCCATGTGCCTCACCTGTGTCTCATTGTCTAATCACCCCTCTGTGTATATAAGCATCCTCCCTCGTGTCCCGTTGCCAGATCGTCTTGTGTCCCCTGTGTCCAGCATTTCCAGCATTCTTTCCTGTGATCAGATCGTCCGTGTAAGACTTTTTTTGCCTTCCCGTGTTTGCCTCTAGCCTAGCCCTTTTGTACCTTTGCCAGATATTATTGCCTTACGTGTACCGACTTGCTTGCCTGTTTTTTGACTGTGGATTTTGGACTTTGACTGATAATTATTGCCTTACGTGTACCGACCTTGCTTGCCTGTTTTCTGACTGTGGATTTTGGACTTTGCCAGATATTATTGTCTTACGTGTACCGACCTTGCTTGCCTGTTTTTTGACTGTGGATTTTGGATTGTGGATTTTTGGACTTGGTTGCTTTAATAAACTGCTTCTCAGATTATCTTGAGTGTCTCGCTTTTGGGTTCACCTCACCTTGGCTCAGTTCCCTGACAGCGACGAGGATTCCATCTCCTGTGATGCTGCATATGCATGATCCTGCATTATGCTCAAAGAGTGGGATTTTGTTATGCTGCAGTAGTGCAGGGGTAGTACCGAAGCGTCTCTTGCTCCTCTCCTTCGGCTTCTCAGTCACACAGCGCTGGCCTGGCTCTCAACGAAAAACGCAGAAGGCGGGGCTGTATGTCCCTTGCTGGCAGATATTCTCAAGATAGCGAAACGTTATGGAACCCCCCAGACGACTTCCCCGCACAATGTACAAACAAATCCGAAATTCTCCTTTTAATGAGTCAGATTATTGGTGGAGGTAATAATACACCAATGATGACATATTTATGAATGCATACGTCAATTTTTGCCAATAAACAACAACAACAACGTTACACAATGCCCCTTTAAGAAGGAATGGGGATTTTTGTCACTGAACTGATATACAGGTTTGTGAGCCTGACAAGTTGTCCAGGAGAATGTGTACAATATATTGAATTAAGTATTATATGACTTCAAAATGTCTCTGTTTCTTGCTAATGTTACATGACGCACACGTATGGTGACATTACGATTGATAATCTATGCAAAATATTTAGTAAATGGCTAACATTTTTTTTCCTTCATGTTAAAGTGTTCAAAAAAACAAATACAGTAAATACAGTGAGCATTAAGTATCACTTTGTTATAAAATCAGCACTAAACATACACAGGTTCTAATGGCAAATTTCAGTATAAAAAAAAGCGGAACAGCTTTTAAGAAATTTAAAAAGGGGGGAAAAAAGGGTTAAATTAAATTACTAAACTTTTGAATTTCATTCATAACAACTGACCTACAAAGGGCTGCTGCCATGCCTCAGAGCGGGCTGTTGGTGAGCCTGTAACACAGATTGTAAATATCACTACAGTGTAATGTATGGCAAGTTAGGGCTCTGCACAGCTATAATATACTGATATACTAGGTATATAGATGTGAAATTTAAACTTTCTGGTAATATAATTAATAGTACAATGTATGTGGCCTGCCACATGACATCAGCTCTCACTTAATGGTGTACTCCTCCTTGTGGTATAAAGCAGAAAACAACTCAACTCGTTCAGCAACATAATGCTGTC
Organism: Epinephelus moara; assembly: GCF_006386435.1. Lineage (NCBI taxonomy): Eukaryota > Metazoa > Chordata > Actinopteri > Perciformes > Serranidae > Epinephelus > Epinephelus moara. The sequence continues at coordinate 5,564,615 of NC_065517.1, read as the reverse complement.
ATCACCTATCTACCCTCTTCCTGAAACCATAATGGGAAAATGTTCTCTTCACAGTACTAAGCTACTATTAAATTCATGTGTTAATGTCCCTATGACTGCCTAGGCAACTGAAGCACAGTAATTATAACCGAAAACAATTGATGTTTCAGTGAATGATAAAATGCAAACTACGAACATCAACTCTGCACCTGCCGATAAACTTATTGTCCTAACAATATTATGATTCTGAGGTTGTCAGCACCTCAACTGTGACAGACACTAGCCTTAGAGTAGTGGACAAAATGTTACTGTAGCGATTGATGTAAGGTTAATCTCAGTTTTTCCATAAACTTGTCTTTCACCATAGGTGTTTCTAGCCCATTTTTGGGCCCTAAATTGAATCCCAGCACCCCTAAAGAGAGAGATTTTTTTTTTCTTTTTTTTTTTTTTTTTACTGTATGTCCCTTTTTAACAAGCTAGAAAAGTGTCAAATATATACAGTGGTGTGAAAAAGTGTTTGCCCCCTTCCTGATGTCTTACTTTTTTGCATGTTTTCCTCACTTAAATGTTTCAGATATCAAACAAATTTAAACATTAGTCAAAGATAACACAAGTAAACACAAAATGCAGTTTTTAAATGAAGGGTTTTATTAATGAGGAAGAAAAAAATCCAAAGCTACATGGCCCTGTGTGAAAAAGTGTTTGCCCCCTAATAACTGGTTGGGCCACCCTTAGCAGCAACTACTGCANAACACAAGTAAACACAAAATGCAGTTTTTAAATGAAGGGTTTTATTAATGAGGAAGAAAAAAATCCAAAGCTACATGGCCCTGTGTGAAAAAGTGTTTGCCCCCTAATAACTGGTTGGGCCACCCTTAGCCTTAGCAGC
>NC_065517.1:5560632-5561995 GCF_006386435.1 Epinephelus moara | reverse complement strand
GAAAAAGGCAGAGACAAACATTGAAAAAGTCAATTACGGTTAATGTGTTAATGTTACATGTTGTGCATTGCATTTCAAATAAAAGTCCAAAAAATAAGTCCAAGGTCCATTTTTGGTATTTTTGGTACTCACTATAGGGGGCTGGTTTACTCCAGAAACATACATACTGTTTATGTGTTTGTTGAGGAGCTACTGTATCAAAATGAGTTGTCTTCCTCCAGAAATTAGGGTTACGATATGTTTCTTTTATGATTCCAATCCATTCCTCTTTTGCTGTGGCTCAGCATTTAAATAACCTTCATCAGATTTGATGGTTTAGTCACAGACTTTCCCAAAAAGTGTTGTGCTTTTCTTTCACAAATGTGGGAATGAAATTAAGTTAAAATGTACAAAACAGTAAAAATGTATCTCCTAAACCTCTGATCCTAGAATCGCCCCTATCTTTCACATTAACCCAATGCAGATATCTGAAAAATATGTTTTTAAACAAACAACACATCATACGAGTCTTTTGTTAGTCCATTTCATAATGGACTCAGGATTATGTTTCTGATACCAACTGTTTGAGGATAAGCAATGTATCTCCTCTTAATGTTACTTTGCTAAATTAGCCTGCTAACAAGGTGAAGAACACACAGCTGGACTATCTACTTGGACATTGCACTACTCACTCATTAGAACTTGAACTGTTAGAATAAGCACAAGAACACTTTGTGCATACTGCACAATAAGTCTATTTATATAACTACTGTACATATGTATATTATATTTCTATTTAGTTGTTATATTTAATTGTTAATTGCATTTTTATACTCTTCAAAGTATAGTGTGTCTGTGCGTGTTTATCTTTACAACTTTGGCCTCTAGTTTCACAGACCGGGCGAGGCGGAGGCGCAGCGCACCTGCACTTCGCCAGCTGGGTGTGGCCAGGCGGATTTTGCAAGTTTGGCACAACCTGCGCGCTGGCGCAGCTACTCCTCTTTCCCACCTCTGTCCCTCCTACCTGTGCAAGTCAGAAAGAGGGAGGAGAGAAGGCGTGGAGTGGGTTTTACACAGCTGATTCACATCACACCAATCAAATGAGCCCCTCTCCTCGCCCTTAAATGCACCGTGCGAAGGTGTAATGAGATTTACTCAATTCGCCATGGCAGAAGAGAGCAGCAGTGTCAGACGGCCAGACTTCTCCCAGGAGGAAACTGATGTTTTGGTCCGGGAGGTCCAAGCTCGTAGTGTCCGAATATACGGAACTGCGAGCAGACCTCCACGGGCTGATGATGCAAAGGTAGCCTGGGAGGAGGTCACCACAATTGTAAATCAATGTTGCGTTTCTCTCGTGCGCGCACGCTCTCTCTCTCTCTCTCGC
>NC_065517.1:5557248-5560548 GCF_006386435.1 Epinephelus moara | reverse complement strand
GAAGCCTTTTGGCACGAAACTGTCACTGCGCCAAGCTGGATCTGTCGACACCTCCCCCTGCTGCGCCGCCACACCCATCTCAGCACATCTCGGTCTGCCAAACTACCAAACTGAGCGCGCCTCGGATTGCACTGCTCGAAACTAGCTCTGCGCGGGGTTCGCCACCCTTCGCCACCCTGCACTGCGCCGGGAAACTAGAGGCCTTTATGTTAATTGTTCAGCACCAACATACCAAGTCAAATTCCATATATATGAAAACCTATCTGGCAATAAAACACAATTTTGATTCTGAGATAACAGAGTAAGTATACGGTTAAAGTACATCAAAGTATTTGTGCAAGTAGTCTAAGAAGTACTTGATCCAGTAGTATCAATATCATGAACTACTTATGGAAGACAAGGTTTTCATGTCACATCAAGGGTAGGGAAGAAGGTATATTTGCGTTGACATCTTATTTTGAAAAACAGACTTAGTTGTATGTGTATCCTAGCGCTAACTTTGCAAAGTTCGACGCAGTTTTATTCACTGTATTATATGTATTGTGTTGACGTCTTGTACAGATTTGATTCCATAGCCTCTGCCTCTTAGTTAATACTTGAATACGGCAACACTTGTCATTGGAAAGTCCAAAAAACGAAAGAAAAAAGTTACTTATTGAGGCAATCTGCTCTTTGTGATCCGTTTCAATACAGTTACCATAACGTTTACAATACGAGTGCACCCGAAATGTAGGGGCGGCTAATTTGACCATGGGTAGCGTGACCGCGTAGTGTCCCTGGAAGGCACTTCTTTGTGGCAATACTGTGCTATCTATGTGGGAAAAGGCTTATGATAAAGGGGGCTATTAAAATAAGACGGCTACCGAACGAGCTTGGTTAGCATGACCAGACAGCAACCCACCTGTGCTTCGGCAGACAGCATGTCTCCTGGAAGATCCATTGCAACACACACTGACACATGCAGTCTGACTGTAGTTAAACAGAAACATAACTAACTGTTAGCCAAACACACACACAAAACAATTATACGAACACTAAACTCGCAGCCAAATGTAAATATGAATGATGTGTCGTTATATCACATACTTTTATCTCTTTTACCAAAACCAATGTAACATTACCTCTTGTTACTTTGCTAAATTAGCCTGCTAACACAGTGAAGACATTATCAGAGAATACTAGCGATTTTACGATTCAAACGCGACATTAAATTATTCTCATACCCTTAACGTCTTCATTAGCTAACATTACAAACATATTATTGATTGCTAAAATGTAAAACTTTATCCATCTATCGAACTCTATAGATCTACCATTATTATTATTATATGCATTGACTTAATATTACTGTTCTCTTCCTCAGTGTTGTTTTTCGTTTCTTCTTCCTCTAGTCGGAAAGTCCGTCTCCTTGTTCTCTTGGTTCAAAATCGTAAGGTTGCAGCCACTGACCTGGGACAAAGATGGCCTGCCCCCTGGCTCTGTGATTTGATAGTAAAGCTATATTCCTGATTGGATAGTCAAATGATATGTTAATCTCAGCGTCACGATTGGCTATTCCTTTGAATGCGTCAAATGACAGTCGAAACTACTTGCACCGACTTGTACTTGCAGCTCTGATTTGTACCTGTAGGTCTGATCAGTAACTGTGGACTCAGTGCACTGTAAAACTTGTTGGTACTTGTGAAAACTTTGATCCACAACTGCAAAATATTTTCGTAATTGTGCAAATCATTTTCATTTGTTCACAAAATGTCATGCACAGCTACGGATCTCTGTACGGATTCAAAACTTAAATGTATTTGTCCTGATATTTTTTACACATTCACGGATTTGAAAGCATTCATACAAAACTTTTTCACACAGTCATAAAATGTTTCCACACGGTTACAATACATATGAAACAGATTTGATTACATACATGTCTCCATACTGTCTTTCTCTCTGTCAGTGGGGGTCATCCCTATGTTTCCCGGGTTCTATGTTTCCCAGGTTCTATGTTCCCCGCTTACACAAAAAAGGTTCTATGTTTCCCAGGTTCTATGTTCCCCACTCAACCAAAAAGGGTTCTATGTTTCCCGCTTGGTTGAGTGGGGATCATAGAACCTGGGAAACATAGAACCTTTTTTGTGTAAGCGGGGAACATAGAACCTTTTTTGCAGGGTTAAGTGGGGAACATAGAACCCGGGAAACATAGAACCCGAGAAACATAGATACGCTCCCTGTGAGTGTGCAGTCCACATCCTCCTCCTCCTCCTCCTCCTCCTCATCATCATCCACCTGAAAATCACTCTGAGCTGTTTAATGTGAGCTATCTGAGTAATAAAAGGATACTGTTTGACCTGGTCTCGCCACCAGACAATCAGAGATCGCCACCTTCTGATAGTGTGGGGACACTCCTTTCTAAAGTGTGTTTAACACACCGGAGAAAACGGCCGGCAACAAAGCAACGCCTCTTGCATTTTTTAAAAGGACACGCCCTCCCGGAAATGTGTGCTCCCCCTTTTCTCATCTGAGCTTGAAAATGGATGCTGAGAGATTTAACTCCATTTTATCAAACGTGTGCTCAGTCCACAAGATTGTGGAAATGAAGGACTTACAGCAACTTTGTTTAAAACTTTTAATGCAGTCAGACTATGTTTACGAGCACAAGAGTTCAGCGAGCCACCGAAGGACCGCCCTGCGGATTTACTATTGGTTCTGCAACGTAGGGAGTTTTTTTAAACTCTGAAATTGTACCCGCCCATCTAAACACAAAATCAGGGAGAAAGACATCAGTCTTTAGTTAAGCAAAGCGTCTAAAGACTGACTTGTGAGTCTACTGTTTGACCCATTCCTGTCTAGCCACCAGTGATGGGAATAACAGCATTATAAATGAACGGTGTTAACGGTGCTACTTTTTTCAGTAATGAGTAATCAAAAAAGTTACTGTCCCCCCCGTTTTGACGCCGTTACCGTTACTCACAATAAAATGTGCCGTTACTTGGCTTTACTTGAGTTCACTGAAGCGGCTTTCACCCAAGCAATGGGACAGTGGGACAATGGGAGCAATGGTAAGAACACAATAAAGATTTGTAGACTGAGAGAGGATTAAAAGATTTGACTTCAAGATTTCAATGATTTAACATATTCAATCAATTCAATCAATCAATTTTATTTATAAAGCCCAATATCACAAATCACAATTTGCCTCACAGGGCTTTACAGCATACGAGATCCCTCTGTCCTTATGACCCTCGCAGCGGATAAGGAAAAACTCCCCAAAAAAAAACCTTTAACGGGGGAAAAAAAACGGTAGAAACC
>NC_065517.1:5557083-5557229 GCF_006386435.1 Epinephelus moara | reverse complement strand
CAGCGGATAAGGAAAAACTCCCCAAAAAAAAACCTTTAACGGGGGAAAAAAAAACGGTAGAAACCTCAGGAAGAGCAACTGAGGAGGGATCCCTCTTCCAGGATGGACAGACGTGCAATAGATGTCATACAGAACAGATGAGCAGA
>NC_065517.1:5546970-5553654 GCF_006386435.1 Epinephelus moara | reverse complement strand
ATTTTTATGAGGTTGTTATGCACAACTCCTCTTTGTTTAATTTTAGATTTAAATAATTTAGGTGGTCGGGGGACAGACACCGTTTGTATAAAACTATGAAAACTATGGCTGGGTAACTGAACTAGAAGCTCAGAGAGGCGTATAGGACTACGTCTCCGAGTCCTGGTCTCAACTCTGGGTTGTCAGGGATTTGATTTACTAATAAAGTAAATAAAAAATGGAGTGCAGCCCACTGTTTCTGTGGAAAACTACTCTCTGATTGGTGCGCAATCCATATTTGTGTGTTGATTGGGCAGCTCTAGTCTCACAGTCAGCCGACTATGGCAGGGTTGCCAACTCTCATGCATCTGGCGTGACTGTCACTCTCTCATGCCCATTTAAGAAATCTCACTCCACCGTCGCTGAGTCCTTTTTTTTTTTTTTTTACGTCCAGCCCATTGTGTGGCTTGACGGGACCGCATACTGGATGTCCACTGGATCCGTTGCGATTCCGCCGCGGCGCGGACTCCCTCCGTCCCGTGCCGGGCGTCAATGTCCACTGGAACTGTAGCGACGCGCACGCGAGCGGCTGGAATTGTCGAATCGTGAGATCATAATGTCACGCGATAAATTGCGGAAACCCTGGAGGTATAAAGCAGGGCTGGACTTGGACAAAAAAAAGGCCCTGGCATTTTTGGCCATGGCGGCCCACTATGATTGGCGAAATGCCATACGCACACACTATGCTGTTACCAAAATTAAAATAAATCTCAGTAGTACCCCACATGCCCTGGAAGAGAGTACCAAGGCTAGAAAATCAATGTGCTCATTCACTTCTCGTATACATCCTGGTGGTAGTAGATGGCCCCGGAGTACACAATGCCTATGGTGAAACAACTTGCCAAAGAAACTCTACAAGATTTATCATTTCAATTTTTAATAAAATGTGTGCAAGTACAAATAAGATACAAGAATGTCGGCATTTTTTTGTCCCAGTCCAGCCCTGTACACGGGTCATTGAAAGTCCTTGAATTTATCTCTTTCTGTATGAAATTGCATGAAAATAGGATTTCGCCATGTAAATTTCAAAATTTTCTTGGGCGAGAACCCCCTGAACCCCCCTTGAAATCGTTCTGTTTGTCACAACAGGACATGTTACATGTTATTTTTTAAGCAGATGACTATACTACCATAGATTGATGAAATCGACCTTGATCTGCGCCGTTAAACAAATTTACGTCTATGGAAGTATGTGGGGCTTCGGCCTACAGATATGAATATGTAAACCTACACTTATTTCTTCTGTTTGCCACATGTGCATATTAACTCTTTTAAGGTAAAAAAAACCCCAACGTGCCGCCGTGTCCACGTATGTTTATGACCACGCATGCACAAGCAGATATTACGTCACAAGTTAAAATCTCACTCCGGCCCTCTGACCAAAGTTGGCAACCCTGGTCTTAGGTAGCTTGCTTTTTTTTTATTTTATTTTTTTTTATGGTGTCCTGTTTTAAATTGTGTTTGTGTTTTTACTAGTGTTGTGTATGTTTTTACTAAATTCACCTATACAGCACTTTGATGTAAAGTGCTCTATAAATAAATGTATTATTATTATTATTATTATTATTATTATTATTATTATCATTATTATTATTATTATTAAATGTTGGTCACACCGAAGATGCATTTGTAACTGCAAGACAGCTTTCCTTCTCTTTCCCATGTGGCCCTTGCCTCCAGCTCTGAAGACAAGAGCTCCGTCAATGAAATGGTAAGTTCTAACCTCTTACTTAGTTTTTATTTCACCAGTTATAACAAGTGCCACTGTCTGTTGTAAGAATAATTAGCTACAGTTTTACAAGTCCTCTAACCATGTACCAGTTGGGAGCTAATGTTAGAATTTGTTAGCCAAATTTGTAAGTAGCAGACTGGGGTTGAAACTGTGAGGTTTGGCTAACGTTAAGCAACAACAACAGTTAGTTACACTTTGTTTTGCATTCAATAAAGTCCTTGAATAAAAGAAGCCATCATTTAGTCTGCCACAGTTAACTTTGTGAACGTAATGTAAAGAAAATGAAAAGGTAATAAATATATTTTACCATAAGACATTTCATTTTAATTGCTGGTGCTAACGTTACCTTACCTGTGTGTGTATGTATGTAGCGATATTTCAGAACCAAACTACAGCACATGTATGTACAAACAAGCCATGCTAATGAACCAGATAAATTAAAGGGGTCATCCCTATGTTCCCAGGGTTCTATGTTTCCCGGGTTCTATGTTCCCCACTTAACCCTGCAAAAAAGCTTATATGTTCCCCACGTACACAAAAAGGTTTCTATGTTTCCCGCTTGGTTGAGTGGGCAACATAGAACCCGGGAAACATAGAACCTTTTTTGCAGGGTTAAGTGGGGAACATAGAACCCGGGAAACATAGAACCCTGGGAACAAAGATACGCTCCCCTTAAAGTTACCTTTATGCAGCACAGACAGAAGGAGAAAACTGCTGCTGTGGCAAACTTTTTCATTTTTGGAATCCCGCTGTTGAGTCTTGACTTAGCCTTAATGTATTCAATGTATGATTCTTGTGATTCTGATTAAAGCTTGCTGTCGTTAAACACAGTAACAGCATATGCTTTTCAAGGGCTTTCAATATGTATTAATATGGGAGCCAGCCAGATGTGAAGTAACTATAAATCTATGGATCGACAAATACACACACTTTACCCCAGTTTGTTAGTTAGCTTGTTAGTATAGTTTGTAAGTCATTTCAGACACATTTAAACCTGTATATCCTTTAAGACACAAGAAAGTGTCATTACACTAGATAGTGCTGTCCCCATAAAAAATGCAATTCAAGTTCTTTATAAGTTTAGGTATCTCTATGGCGCTCTATGAGTATCTTGGCTTGCTAGCTGTATATTAAACCTAGAATTTGATTTTAGCAAATACTGTTTCATAGATGCAGTTCATAGTAGGCCTACATTAATTTCTATATGCTGTTTACTGATCCTGTCCCAAAACCTTTCGTAAGTGTGAGGCATGTGGAAGGCAGTTAAGTTAAGGCCTTTGCTGTCAGTTTGGAATATGTTTGCAAAATTGTCTATACCAGATAGTTTATGTGATAAATACATTAGTTTATATACTGTTTAATGTAATTTATTGTATATTGCGTTGATATTTAAAAATATTAAAATATTCATACAAATTACTGAATGTTAATATTAATGACTAATACGCCCCAATCATGTTCTATTTCAAGATTCAAGAATGTTTCACAGCTTGATGGAAGCTCATCCTCCTAAGGTACATCCTCTAACATCAACATCAACAGACGTAAAAATGTACCCGTGTCTAATTTAATTGTTCATATGAGCACTGCAGCACTTTATAACCTTACTAAATCATATCCATTCTATCTGTACAGCATAACATGAATCATGAACCATTGTTGCCAACTCCTCAGTGAGAAAAGTAGCTATTGGCTGTCCTAGAAGTCGCTAGAAGTAGCTAAATGACGTCATCACCTAATTTGCATAATTGACCATATACATGTAATTGTAATGGACGCTATAGGAGAGAGGAATAACGTTATGGGAGAGACAAAAACTGAGTAAAAAAACACCCTGAATATGTTTAGAACTACAAATGAACCTTTTTTCAGTGATTTATATTAGACAAAGAAAATTTTATATTTACATTACATTTATTTACATCAGCCCGCGGCGGTTCCGCGCATGCGCGATTCACTTGCAGTCTGGACGAGGAGGGGTTAACGTCTCCTGCTCTGACTGCAGCTGGGAGGGAGGACTGGGCCGCCTGTGAGTGCTTTGGGGCGAGGGAGGGGCCCACGGCAGCGTCCACTGCTCGTTGAGATGAATAAGAACAATACGTGCTTTCACGTCAGAGTCTCCAAAAGTCTCCAATAACATCAGAAAAAGTCGCTAGATTTGTCGCAAGTCGCTTTTTTGAAAAGAGTCGCTAGAGGGGTCTGAAAAGTCACTAAATACAGCGACAAAGTCGCTAAGTTGGCAACACTGTCATGAACAGGACTTTGCATTGCTGCAGTCTCATCTTCCATCTACACATTACTTACAGTCATTTTTGCACTGTATTTTATTGCACTGAATGTTTTGATCTTGTCGTGTACTGTATATGCTTTTGACATTGTTGATGGATTGACCTGGGGTCACGAGCAATAGGGTTTATGTGGAATATTATGATATCACTGGTCACTTATAGTGTTGTCATGGGCTACACTTGATGTATTTTCAAATGTATATTGTGCACCTCTTGTGTCTTCTGTATTGTGTCTACGTGGTTGCTATGAATTTTAACTTTGTCTTTTGTCGCTGCTGTTCACTATATTTTTACATCAACCTACCTATCGGGATAACAGACGGAAATTAGCCATGGTCGACAATCTGGCGTATTTACATATACTTATGTATTTGTTCATTAATATGCATTGTCCCTTTTTCTGAATAAATAAATAAATAAAATAAATTGTATACTAAGGAGAGCTAGGGTAGGTTTAGCCAAAAGACTTCAGAATATTACGTAAGATGTGTGAACTTCAACTCCCATTTAATGAGACTGTAAAACTCAACTGGTAAATCAGTTATAATGGACTCTAGAACAGTGGATGGAGACACAGACTGTGTCATGTTTGATCATTTCTGTTATGACGACCATGACGTTACTGACCCCGATGGCAGTCAGGGAGAGATGTCTGACTCTGACGAGGAAGAAAGCATAACCCAGCTCCTCTCTAATTGGGCCTGATCTATATCCCACATTGTGCTGACTGCTTTCTTGGCCATCCTACGCTTCTATCATCCCAGCATCATCTGTCTGTCTCAGATAGTTTTATCTCACCGGAAGATATGACTGTTTCAGTGACTAATGACTTTTACTTGTTTTTTTGTTTGTTTGTTTTTTATGTTGTTTGTTTTTTATGTTGTTGTTTTTGTTTTTACTACCTGCAATATATTAGTAATGTTCTGAAGTGTTGTCTTTCTTTTTTTTTTTGAGCAACACAGTAAAATTATTCTTATACGCCTGATGGTGATTTTTCTTTTTTAGACTACAGATTTATTAGTCGTACTGTCAATTAAATAAGTTACTACATGCAAGCTCATGCTTGACATGAGCTTTATTAATATCATGTATTAATCTTTAATTATTATAATATGTATTTATATAAACAAAAAGGAACAAAGTCAATTATCTGAATGTGGTTAGTAATAAATTGATTTTTGCTCCAGGGATGATGTTTTTCTGAAGGCAGACACAAAAGTTAGCATCATATGGTTCCTTTGTCAAAAACCTTATAGTATTTCTGCATTGGATTTTTGATTGTTGCCAAAAACAACCTCTGTGGCAAACAAACATTTATGATACTTTAATGTTTTGTTCAGCAAGATAATCTTCACAAATGAAAACCACTGTCACAAGTAAAAAGCGAATGTATAGCTAATGGCTATAAAGAACTACACTTCGGTCGCCTGACTTAATAGTCCCTTTTACACTGCCAGATTTTCCGCTAATCTTGGGCCGTTTTGCTGGCAAGCTGTGAGCGTTTAGACACACAGAGCCGGATTGGCAAGTTGATCCAAGGTGCCCAATTTTCCGCCTCGTAGGGTAGTCATATTGGTGGAATCCTTTTAGTTTAAAAAGACCGAGGTGGTCTTCCACAACAGGAGGGGCTGTTGAAGACTTGTGGGAGGAGCTGTTGATGACGCCGCACGAGCGAGCCACTGGCGGTGGATAAACAGGAAACAGCTGATAGCAGGAATTAGCGAGCAGCTAGTAGCAAGAGGGAAACGCAAACCTGACAGACACTGTAAAGATGAGCAACTGGGGAAACAAAGAATTGCGCACCCTCCTTGCCCTCGCAAACGAAGAGGCCATTAACCGTCAGATAACAGGGACGGTGAAGAATGGGCCGACTTACGAGAGAATCGCCGAAGGACTGACTAGCCGCGGCTTCCCTCCCACGTCACCGTTTACATCACATGCTACCTGTTACCCATTTGTAGTGCTAAATATTAATTCTCCAAGCGTTGGATTATTCCAACTGGCACACGAACCTGTCCAACCTCGGCTTTGGGTCCAAACTCACTTCTTCTTCTTTGGGGTTTATTGGAGATTTGCAAACACGGTGCACTACCGCCACCAACTGTTCAGGTGTGGTTTGCATTTTGACAGGACAGCAGCGCCTGCTGCCACAACGCTTGTGGACCGCTTCGCGAGCGCTACGTGAATGCATCGCTTGCGGTGTAAATGAGGCCTCAGTCCTGTGGCACTGTATTGCTCTCAGTAGAGCTATCCCCTGTATGAGTAAAGGTTAAAAAAAAAAAGCTTGTTCACTGGAGAGCACTGACAAGTCTATTTTTCCACTGTTACATGTCTACATATCTTGGTAACAATTCTTTAATAGCCAAATTTCCTTTTCAAAATGTTTATGTTATGCTTTTATGGTAAATAACAGATGTTGTCATTAGATATCTAAAATTCTCAAATACTGAAATCAGCATCAGCTTTTCAGTCAGACTCTTCTCTCCATATAAAAAATATAAATCAAATCAAATCAACTTTATTTATATGGCACTTTTCATACAGCAGTAACACAAAGTGCCTCACAGAGGTTAAAAACAACAAAGATCCAAAACAGAAAACAAAAAGAAAAGAGAAAACCCAACC
>NC_065517.1:5541482-5546470 GCF_006386435.1 Epinephelus moara | reverse complement strand
CGGAAGATTTAACACACACTGTCCATCTAAACATTCAGAGTTAACTTAGGCTTAATAACACGGTGTGAACCGTCCACATTTTATCTCTAAAAGTTATACGGTTTCTACACTGATAATGATTTGAACGATTTCAGAGGCAGGATCAACAGGAAAATGTTCAAATCAATGTAAAAGCTGTCTTACCTGCGCGGTTGGGGTCCGGCTCACGCAGGTGCTCCTCCTCGGTCCGTGGTCTGCTGGCAGCCATTTTCGGGCTCTTTAGTTACCCACAAAGTTGAGTGATCAATCAATCAATCAATCAATCAATCAATCATCAGTCAGCGATCCAAAAGTTTGTGAAGTGTTTTCCAACAACTTTCTGCTTTCTGCTTAAAAACTTTCCACAGTTTGGCTCAGGTCCAAATCCAAGTGCAAAGGGAGAGATCTGAAGGGTGTGGAGACCTTATATACCTGACCTCGGCCGGGTCGTCGTTCTGTTGCCATGACATTTGGTGACGCACGCGCCTTTGTGTCACTGAGACAGAAGGATGGACATTTTTATTGATTTTTCATAGTTGTTCATTTATTTATTTTATTTATCACCTACTTTCACTGATTTTTTTTTATAAGCCGTTCTCTCTCGTTCTGCTATTTCCGTGTATTTACTGCGACAAAAATAAATAAAAATAAATTATAAAAAAATGAAATAAATAAATCTCAAATTAAAACACTATAAATCAAACCATAACCACCCTTAACATTATAATGCAGCAAGGCCATAGCCATGGAGTCAACATTGGGAGGGACCAAATCTTCTAGGTCCCCCCAGTGTTAAAAGCCTGACCCAAAACAATATTCAAAATTTTGAGACTCATTTCTATTGGCCGATATTCTATATATTTTTAATCAGAAGCACGTAAAGCTATTGTAATATAGTCTGAGACTGGTCAGGTGGACCTCTCTGTTGGTGGTGCACAAACAGCTGTGTTTTTGCATCTGTACACAGTATGTTAGTCTATACTGTGTGTTTATCTCCTGATTCCTATGCAACAATGCAATAAATGTAAAAAAAAAAATTAACTTTTTAAAGTTTATTTTATAAACATTATCAGAATATTTCATGTCATTCAGAAATGTGACAGTGTCTGACATCTTAGATAAAATAGCTCTTGTACAGGTTATGATTTAGTATGGTTTGACTTAATTGGACTTAAAGGCTGTAACTGTTACAAAGGTAACTTTTAACTGTATGAATCATTTGGTAAATTAGTTTCATATATAATACTCCTAATATTAAATGTTGATATAAATAAAATGGGGAATGCTTTAACTCCATGCATGTACAAAATCATTCCTCCAAATTTAATTCATATAAATCATAAGTTATTGTAAATTGTTGCAGGTGTGTGGTCTGAAAGACATAAACATGAAAATAAAACATACACACATCAGGTTATTAATAACTACAAACTAGTTAAATAGGCTTGGCTGATAATGCATACAGAGCTCACCAGTAATTGTACTCTGAGTTATGATTCTGCTACAGTTACTAACAGGAGAGAACGAATGATCCTATTAACAAAAATGCTGCTGTCAATAGCAATAGCATGCTAACACTCATATCAATGCCCAAAATATCAAACTCAAGGCCCTGCCGACCGTGTGGCTGGGTCATGCTTAATCAGCAATTAACAACTACGCAATAGTGTTAATGAACAGAAGCAGGATTACAATATATATTTGTACATGTAGTCAAGTATCATGACCTGGCTTATCAATAACAATGTTAATCAAACAGAGGTGCAGTTAGCCAAAGTTTAAACATGCTAAGTGAAGCGAGACCCAGCTACAGCCAGCAGGTACTTTAATGTTATGAATGTTAGTATAACCAGGTTTTAATTAACCTGTGTAAAACAGATCTCAAGGTCTAGAGTCATCACTCCTGCTAGTGATGCCCTGGTTCGAGAATAAAGATAATGTTATCAAAATGTACTGACTGACACTGAATAACTAACAAATCTTTGACTGTAAAAATCATTGACTTCACACAAAGAGTAATGATACATACACACTGTAACTCTTTGTTTTGTTTCAATATTCAACCACATTTCATTTCCAAAGTTAACAACTTTAAAATTTTTAAACCCCAAACCAAAATAAAATAAAGTCTGGCCAGAGAAAAAAAAAAACATATAGCTGCAGCTTTAATTCTTGTTCAGTTGTGCACAACCCTGTACCTTTGAGCTCAGTATATTTTCCTCAATTTTCTTTCACTCTTCAAGATCCAACGTGATGGACAGATTTTACTGACAGGAGTAGAGAGGGAGTCCTGACTCAGGCCTAAAGTCTTGAATCCAACCCTCAGTCCACGGGATCTCCCCTACAGCAAGCTGGTAGTGGACAACACTGCTGCTCCTCCTGGTCACTCGCGCCACCACTCTCACATTTCAAGGCTATTTCAACAGATAAATGTTTCAGACACTCCTTAATCACATTCCCAGGTCTAAATGTTATTTTTTTCTTCTTTTCTTATAGAGAACTACTTTCCGTTGTTTCTCCCTCTGCATCAGGTTCAGAAAGGGAAAGGCTAAATAACTAACACAGCCTCCAACATTCAGAATCAAATAACTTACAACAACACACATTTGAGACAAACAAAAAAAAAAATCATGACTCAACATGGTACAACTCATCATTGACCATATAAGTTTGTCTTTGGAAGTCTTAACAATATACTTTAGCACTGATATCGAACAGATTAGCATAACATATCAATGGCACTGGCTATCACAACATATGTCTCTCTGCAATTGCGTTGTAACATGCAGATTTAAACACATAAAAAATAACAGTCAGGAAGTTTACGAGGCATATGAGCTTACCTATTTCAACAGATAAATTTTTCAGACACTCCTTAATCACATTACCCCGGTATAAATGTTATTTTTTTCTTTTCTTACAGAGAACTACTTTCCGTTGTTTCTCCATCTGCATCAGGTTCAGAAAGGGAAAGACTCCTGTCTAGCGTGATTGTCACCTAGTGGCCGTTGCCACAAAGCGTTTGCCAACTGCTGCAAAATATAGAAAAACTAACAAATAAAGAACAATATGATTCAACCTGGGCTATTTGTGTCTGATAATAACGTGAAACAGGAAACTCTGACTTTATATCATCTTAACTTATTAATATGATGTCACTAAGGTGACAGCCATCTTGAAAACGGCTGCCATCTTGAAATTTCAATTGGCTGTGAGCAGTTTCTTGTCATTTGTAATTTGCCAGTTAATGATATAGAATTAAACCTTACATATGTGTAACAATCCTGAGGTAGGTATAGTTAACTAGATGGACATACCGAGAGTCAGCTTCACGAGGGGGCACCAGGGGGCAGTGCCCCCCTACTTCATTCACTGTGCCCCCTCACTTGTATAAAAGCATATGTTTTCTCCCATCAGTGTAATTGTGGCGATGACTAAAATCCATTATGCTATTAGGCTGTTGCATGAGGTGTCAGGTCAGAGCTTCTTGTTCATTGCACAGCTGGTTCACAAAGTAGGCCCCTAAGCAGACTTCCCTTTTTCTCTCCTTAAGTATTTGCAGGGTTTCCGCCAGAGAAGTTGTTATGCCACGCGGGGGGTGGTTACAGTGTGTAAAGGTGTTATGATTATATTACCTGCCCACTGCCACACAGTCATTTAGTTCATTTTTGCATATCAGTGCCACGTTCATCAAATAAAAAAAACTTGAATTTGTAAAATACTAAGCGTGTTATCAATACTTAGTAGGACAACGGACGTTACAATTATAAACTGGAAGTGTGCGGTCCCTTTGTGCACAGAGTAGCGGAGTGAGACATCTGTCCTCGCTCCTGCTATCTGCTGTAAACACATGGAGCTGCTCCCATGTCTCCCCGGGTCTTGGTGCTTGTTTGCGGCAGAAACTCTCCCATCCTCTGGCTCATCCCCGCATCTGTGTTCGCCACTGACCGGCTGGACACAGAAGACGACCCGTTGGCAACAGCCTGAAGCCTGTAGTCACTAACTCTTAAGTAAGGGGAAGATCTAATGATGAATTTATGTAGCCTAACGTAAGTAACGACTTCAGTGTTTGATAAGTAACTGTAATGTGATTACTACATTTAGGGACAGTAGTGCCTTACACTACTCGTTACTGAAAAAAGCCATTTTTGGCGGTAATGCGTTACACCCAACACTGATCACCAACTAAACAATTACATCACTTAATTGTTCCATTATGGTGGTGGCCATCTTGAAAAATGGCCGCCATCTTGATATTTCAATTGGCTACAGCAATTTTCTTGTCAAGTGACCCATGGAGACTGCTCATGTCAATTTCCAAGCTTGTATCACCAACTGAACGATTTTGTCACTTATCCGCTCCACTGTAGGAGCCTACTGATAGATCAGTAGAGCTACAATGTACTATACAGGAATTATAAGATAAATTATGAGATTTAATAAGTCAAACTAGAGATAGGTGGGTTTTCATAATATTAATTTGTTTAATAAGTTTCAGTTTTGACTAAGGCCTCTAAACCATCTCAAAATTACGTCTCTTCTCATATGTGACTTGTTTCCTCTTAATTTTACTTTATGACGTCTCATGACTTGAATTTCTGACTTATAACTTTAACAAACAGGGATTTCCATTACTATTACTATTTATAAACTTCCCTCGGTTTTGTCTCCCCCAGTGTGAAATGTGTGTCCACGATAAGGAAACTGATAAACAGAACTTTATTTTGAAACACGATTCAACACCATTTGGATTTTCACTATGATTTTTGATTTTGTCTTCAATTTCAATTCAATTTCAATTTTATTTATAAAGCCCAATATCACAAATCACAATTTGCCTCACAGGGCTTTACAGCATACGACATCCCTCTGTCCTTATGACCCTCGCAGCGGATAAGGAAAAACTCCCCAAAAAAACCCCTTTAACGGGGAAGAAAAACGGTAGAAACCTCAGGAAGAGCAACTGAGGA
>NC_065517.1:5533542-5540797 GCF_006386435.1 Epinephelus moara | reverse complement strand
CATTCTGAATTAGCTGGAGAGTTTTTAAGGACTTACTAGAGCTACCTGATAATAGCGAGTTACAGTAATCCAGCCTAGAGGTAACAAAAGCGTGGACCAAGCGTGGCAGTTGGCATAAGCTGGTTTGTGACTGGATCGGGATGGCAACACAGGTCGTAGATAGGGTGACCATATTTTGATTTCCAAAAAAGAGGACACTTGGCCCGGCCACGACATAGCCTACTTAAATGATACTTGCAGTTTACTCAAAGATGCCTTATAATTTTAATATATTTAAAGTTTATATGTATGGATAGAAAATTCAATTATGTTACAAAATAATATCTCTCAAAGACAGAAATTCAGATAGGCCCCAATAGATAGGGGACACATACACACGCTAAAGTGTGGCTACCTGATCCGAGCTCGACGGTACCCGACGGGTCGGGCCGGGTTTGGTCAAAAATGTATAAATTGTATTCAGGCTCAGGTCGGAAAATGTAGTGTAAAAATAAATAAAATCCTATTGTCTGTCCTCTTTATTGCTTAGGCACTGTTATTTATGTGACAACACCTGAACATAACACACAGACACACATTGGCTGTTTGTTTCTACCTCTCCCCTCGCTGGAAGCCTCGGACCTTCCGCCACCAGCCTCCGCCTTGATTAAACGCTGAAAATAAAATAAAAGAGGGAGACAGGTTTTTCCTATTTTATCTTATTTTGTNTACCTCTCCCCTCGCTGGAAGCCTCGGACCTTCCGCCACCAGCCTCCGCCTTGATTAAACGCTGAAAATAAAATAAAAGAGGGAGACAGGTTTTTCCTATTTTATCTTATTTTGTTTTATGTCTCCCTCTCCTCTCGCTGGAAGCGTCGGACCTCCCGCCTCCCGCTCCCGCCTCCCGCCTCCCGCTCCCGTCTCAAACACAGAGGTCTCCCTCTCCGCGGAGCACCCACAGCACACGCCCGGCCTGTTAAATAGCCTGTAACCATAACAACTGTGTGACACAAACTCAGTGCTTTAGTAATTAAATAATGTCAGGCTCGGTTCAGTTTCGGACATAACAAAACAGAATGACTGTCGGGTTCGGACAGAAATATGCGGCCTTGCGGCATAACCGGACATTATCATCAATTTATAAACACCCCCCGGACGCCCCGGACAGGACGTGAAAAGTGGACATGTCTGGGCAAAAGAGGACGTTTGGTCAGCCTAGTAGTAGATGACAGAGCCGGCCCTCCCCACAAGCGAATTAAGCGGCTGCTTAGGGCCCCACGGCCACTAGGGGGCCCCCAGATGGGTGCACGGTAAACTAACGGAGTTAATGTGTTATTGATTCCACTTGCCTTGTACTGAGCTCCGTTAATATAATTTTATTTTTGATAGGTAAAAGGCACTTTATTTGACATGCATGTGAAGATATGCTCCAGACAACAACTGCTGATGTTGTGTTATGATATTGTTTGTGATGTACAAGGAGTAGATTGCCACATAAGTGTTCGATAACTTTGCTAGCTTAAAGGGACATTGTGTACCATTTTCAGTTGTTTATTGGCAAAAATCGATGTCTGCATTCATAAATATGTCATCATTGGTGTATTATTACCTCCACCAATAATCTCACTTATTCTCGTAAAGGGAGAATTTTGGATTTGTTTGTACATTGTGCGGGCAAGTCGTCTGGGGGGTTCCATAACGTTTCGCCATCTTCAAAATACCTCCACCAGCGAGGGACATACAGCCCCGCCTTCTGCGTTTTCATTGAGAGCCAGGCCAGCCCTGCGTGACTGACAAGCCAAAGGAGAGGCGCTTCACTACTACCCCTGCACTAATGCAGCATAACAAAGTCCCACTCTTTGAGCATAATGCAGGATCATGCATATGTAGCATCACGGGCGACGGAATCCTCGTTGCCAAGAAAGCGCAAAGGCAAATCAAAAAGGCAACGTGACCGGCAAATTCATAAAATGAGGGTCAGCGCCGGGGTAGCCTTTCCCAGGTGGAGAGAGCTGCTGAAGGAAAAGGTAATGCAATCACAGGCCAGCGTCACCGTTAGCTGTTAGCCGCTGTTAGCCGCTGTTAGCCGCTGTTAGCTGTCAGCCGCTGTTAGTGGCCAGCAGTTGGCTCAGTAAAGGATATACCTGGGCCCACTCATCATACTCACTTGGAAGCAGGGTCATGACCTGTGCTTGTGCCTTGTCCTAGGGAAATAAGTAAATGAGATATTAATTTCACATATATATCATAACGACTGAAGCTCCGGTATCAGCAGTGTTTCTTTCCCTGGGAGAAGATTTTGCCAGAATTTTGAGATTGGCACAATTTGTGACATCCCCCAGCACAGTGTGCCAACACACTCATGGCCCCAAGGATTAGGGATGCACCGATCCGACTTTTTCAGTTCCAATGCCGATACCGAAGCTGGGGTCTTACGTATTGGTCGATACCCGATACCGATCCAATATCATTGTTGATTTAAGAAGCTACAAACCTGATCAAGACGAACACACTAAAGGCATCGGGTGTGACTACACCTTTCTTTCCTGAGACAAAATATAACAAGATTAAACAAATAATGCAATGAACCATTTATTTGTTACAAAAGTAAACAATTGTGCAACAGCAGCAATAACTTATGCATCAGCATTTAGATTCAAGTAAATTCGAATATGATCTTATTAGAAAGAAATACAAATGTTGCAGCTGAAACTGAATTGGGCAAACATAGAGACAGTAATCATACACACAGTTACCAAATATTAAAACAAATAGTAGTACACTAGAAAGGCAGAGAAGGAGAGGAAATCTTCCTTCCTGTGTGTGCCAGTTGGTTAGTGATTTATTTCTGAGGTTTATCTATTAAAGATAGATTCTGTTTGATTTTTGCAGTTTGATTTTTTCTATTAAAAGAGAATATAACAGTTATAACAAAATAGGATGACTTGCATCAGACGATGGTTAAAGTGATATGACTCCAAACAAAAACGAAGTCACTTAGAGGCTAAGTGAGGGAGCATTGCACTGCTGACTCGCCACACAAATGACAAAGCCATTTCCAAGTTTTCCGACAGTACCCCGAACAGCGAACAAACAGGCAAAGCAAGGCAAGGCATGGCAAGATGGTCAAATACCTAGTTTTTTGTTAGTTTAAACGGTCAACAAAAAATACACTCTCCCTACTCACCCCCTCTCCATGCAGCCGCCGCAGTGAACAGGTGACTATAAGCCCGTGGTCAGGGAGCAGTGATTGAGTGATTGGTGTCAAGCTGGAAGCTGATGTCAGCACAAACACAAACACCAATATCTCAGCATATAGCACCTACACTGGTGTTATTTTTTTTCTCTTAGATCCTTTCCTGCATTCTGAGCTAAAAACCCAGCAGAGGGCAGCACAGTCCTCTGATGTGCAGCTCCTCTTCTGTATGATTCAGTAGGCTGTTTCAGTCTATTGCACTGCCAGAGGGGGGTTTACACATGAACCCAAGACTAATTGTGCAATACTCCATTGGGAAACCTTTGGTCCTGGCATTCATTTGGATGCTACTTGATGCGCTCCACCCACCTAAACATTGTTGCAGTCTACTACACATGTAAATATTTGGTGCAATTCCACACCAGTCATGACTTGTTGGTGCTCTAAATGCTCACTTAAGCAGCAATGTCAAATGTTGTAAACAAGCATTTGTGCTCTGTCTAGTCAAATAAACACACAAAGAACATTGAAAATTAGCTGTATTCTGTCTACAAAGTGCAAAGTAGAAAATAACTTAGCAACTGAACATGAGAATAAACAAGTAATCTGGTCAAATACAATAATCAGTGAATGTAAACATGTTGACATTTAGTGCAGTCTCACCAGTCATGGCCTAGTGCTGATAACTTGAGTAGCCAGGATGGGTGCTCCCTGAAAACAAGCATTTCTGCTCTCTACTGGATTATGCTTACTTGGCCAAACATACAATAATCAGATATTGTATAAAGGTTCACATTTATTGCAGTCTCTCACCCCTTATGAATGCTTGTGGACAGCTGAATGCTCACTGAAGCTGCAATGACAAATTCTTTGTCAGGAAGACAAGCATCTCTGCTCTGTCTGCAGTCAGTCTGTTTCTCCTGTCATCCACAATGTTGGAAACTGTGCTGAACAAACTACTACTACTACTACTTTCAACACTTGTGCAAGGGGCACAGAGGTATTTTTTGGCAGTGGCAGCAAGATCAGGTAGCCTACGTTTGTTGACTTCCTAGTAATGGTATGGGTTGTCCGAAGCAGCAATGGTTTTCTCGGTTAAAAATGCATTCAGCTGAACTTCAGGGCTCGAGCTGCTTGCAGCGCCTTCATCCTCACACTCCTCCGGAATTTGTTCAAATTCCTCCATAAAGCTCCTCTTTCTTGGAGCTGCTGCTGCTGCCTCTGCCTCTGCCTCTGCCTCTTGCTCTAGCTCTGCTTCTGCCTCTATCCGAGGGGCCTTCTCTGCTGGCTGCAGAGCCTCTGTTTCTCCTGCTGTGCTGCTCAAGTCTCTCTCCCGAAGCTCCTTCAACAGCGCATATTTTGTATGGCTGGCAGAGGCCTCCCTTGTAAAGTACCTGAAACAGGAATAGAAGAACAGCTTAGGCTAAATATGAAAACACTGATCAAATTACAAACCCTGCTGATAACTGATTTGACTTGACAGTGAGACTGCTAAAAATATTGCACAAATGTTGTAGTAGCATTGATATGTATAATAATGCATTTTTAAAAGTTCCACTCAAATGTACCGTATGTCAGCATCTTGTCACATCATTACATACATAATATACCATACTAATGTAGGGCTAATGTATGTTACATTAAAATGGCTTAGCTGTCCTTGTATCGTGGGTCCAACAAGGTGGCAATGGTGTATAAAAGCTCCTGCTCTACGGAGTAAAATCGTTTTCTGACAGCTTCCAGCAGGGTTTTTTTCATCGTTTTGATGCCAGCATCTGCCTCGCCTTCCCTGGGCAGGATGCGCTTGAGGACAGTGACAGCAGGAATTACATCAGCAGAAGAAGCGGTGGATGAGCTGACTTTTCTTGTCAGCTCCTCAAACGGTTCCAACATAAGGCTAGTTTTTTCTAGCAAGCCCCACTGGTTAGTTGTCAATGTTGTCGGCAGGTTGAAGTCAGCAGCATAAGCTCCTAGGATGCGCTTCAGCTCCAGGAGACTCTGGATCATCAAGTACGTGCTGTTCCACAGTGTTTTTACGTCTTGCTGTGAGCATTTCGGTTTGAATTTGCATCTGGACTTGGATGTCATTTAACTGTGAGGAAGCAAAAGGAGACTTTTTAAAATGCTTTACAATCGCTCTGGCGTTTGCGACTGCGTCACTCACACTTCTCTGAGACAGCAGGCCTTTGTTGACCACCAGCTGTAGTGAGTGAGCATAACAGCCTAAGCTGCTCACTCCCATCTTGTCCATGGCCTCGGCAAGCATTGCCTTAATGGCAGCCGAAATCTTGTCGCTGTTATGGGAACCGGGGAAATTCTTCGCTTGCAGTACAGCACTGTGAGGGGTCATATTTGTGTCTAGCCAGTGGACAGTTAACCAAAGCTTACTTCTCTTACTTGTATCATCAAGGGGCTTGGGAACATACCGGTGATAGTGCCTGTTCCTTGGCCAGTCGCGTCGGGTGTTATCATGGTGTATTACTGTTACCCACTTTTGTTTCAACGCCTCGGCGCCACCCTCACAAGTTTGTGCGCTCCACCACAAATAAATTGTAGTGGATGGAATCCAGTATCCTAGGCCTTCACATTCCCTCCTCTTAGCAGCAGTGGTCAGATTTTACACTCCTTTTGCCACATGCTAGGGATCAACACCGTGGTGTTTTTCTGAATGGCAGACCCTCATTTCTTTAACGATTTGTGGATGTCTGTCAAGGAAATGGAAGAGACCTTCAGTCTGGTCTATGGTTTTTAGAGCTTCCTTAAAATCCTTGATTCCCATGGAATTAGAGCTTGAAACCTGGGTGAAGCCTATTACCTTGAAGTCCACAACCTTTTGCCTTCACACATCTAAAAATGTTGTCACTACCCAGCTCTGCGGCAGCGACAAGGATGGGAGACAAGACGAGTTTTTACCATGAAAAAATAGATATTTATTTACAAAAGACTCAAATGAAGGTAAACGTGGAAGTCAGTAGTCAGTAGTGTAAGCATGTGTGGATGTGTGGAATTGTATGGCGCAAACAAAAGAAGAAAACAGCAGCAGCAGCCATGCCCATGCTCCGACCAGAGAGAGACTGAAGACAGGCAGGAAGGAGCTTTTGACAGAGACCCACGCATCAAGCTGATGACCCTCCGCCCTGCGTCCTGCAAGAGAAAGAACAGCAGCAAAAAGGCAGGGACAACTAGTGGAGCGGAGGGGTCATCACAAAGTGTACGTGCAGTATTTGGCTGAGTTAAACACCTTGGAGTTTGGCTTGATCCAACACTATCCTTCAAACATCAAGTACACAAAGATTCCTCAACTTTATGCTTCACTTCTCTGTAGAGCTTTGGTACGGCTCTGTCAAATAAAAAATGTTGGGACGGAGTCACATACCTGGGTTCCAGTGTTTCTGGCATGTAACAGAATACTTTGTTTTCAACAACGCTGTATGGACACAGATCTTTGTTGCACATGAAGTAGGTGATGGACTGTGTTATTTTCTGAGCTCTCTCAGAGTTGGATCATAGTTTTTTTAGCTGTCAGCAGCTAATGCTATATCTGGATGGTGGAGTGTGAGGTGAGCCTTCATGTTCGTAGTATTCCCAGCGTATTTTATTCTCATATGACACTGCTTGCAAATCACATGTGTAATCCAAGTCCTCCTTTCCTTCTGTGTTAAAAATTCCATAGTAAGTCTAGACATTTATACGCAGCTGGACATTTCTCATATTTTTCTCTGGTGCCTCCATCTTTGTTTTGATGAACTTCCTGCCAAATACTGTTGACTGAGACCTCTGCTGACCTCATTAGGAAAAAAAGCCTCAGCACCATCTAGTGGACCAACTAAGCTGTTGATTTTATTATTTTAGTAATCTCTCAAGACAGATTCTGCAATTTACATTGTAGAATCTGTCGGCAGCCCTGTGTGAAAGACGAGGGGGGCTTTGAGTTTGAACGATGCTGCGATTTAGCCAATCACAATGGAGGGGACGTGGCCGAGACAGTCAGGTGTCCCCAGGAAATGTGTACCTACAGAAACAGCAAGCTCCGCGTCCATAGCGACCGCTCCACCCAAACGCCGTCTCATCAACGTGAAA
>NC_065517.1:5521631-5533411 GCF_006386435.1 Epinephelus moara | reverse complement strand
ATGTGATATATAGCTAAACTCTGCTGGTTTTCTACCCAAAGTATTTGTAAACAACACGGCGATTCCCTGGGGGCACCGCCGGAAGTGAAGGGCGTGAGCGATCGCCGAGGCCCCTGCACTTCCGTTAGTCGAAAAACTCCGGGCTGTGCCTCCAGAGGTAAAGGAAGAAAAAAAAAAAAAAAAAAGTTTTTTTTTTGTTTTTTTTTACTGATGGATTTCCAGATTGTTATTTTAGTACCAAAAATGTTATTAATGTGTATTTGCAAAAATTAATAATGTATAATAAAAGATCGATACTTGGTGTTAATGTAATGACACAATATCGTCATGCAAAATATCGTGATACTATGCTGTTTCGATTTTTTCCCCCACTGCTAGTAAATCTGTGTCTTTTTTAGTCATTTTTTATATATTTAATATATTTGTAGTCTTTTTGTGTCTCCTTGTGATTGTTTTGTCTTATTGTAGTTGTTTATGTCTCTTTGAGGTAATTTTATGTGCCTGGTAGGCAGCTTCAGTAATCTATCCATGGTCACATAGAGAAAAGTTTATTATTTTGTTGTTGTTTTTCTCACCAGAGCAAGAAACCATGGAAGGCATTGCATTCACTGAATAAATAAAAAAAGAATTGTCGCCTTATCTCGTAGTTACGAGATCTTACATTGTATTTATGATATCCTGATGTTGCACTACAAGGCCTTTCGTTGATACTGTAATAAGGTTAACGTTAGCTGATTTGTAAAGTGAGTCCACCAAGAAACACAAGGACAATACTTCCAGTCAACGTTTTTCAGAATAAAAGCATTACATCTGTAGACTACAGAAGATGGAAGACTACGGATGACATAAGGTCTCTTAATTCTGAGATCCTGATGTCATAATTTCAAGATTTTATCTCGTAATTACAAGATAATGTACCGATTTTTATTTATTTATTCAGTGAATGCAATGCGCTTCCCTAAGGAAGAGTCTAAAAGCCAGGTTGAAAGAATGGCCTTTGGTAACAATCTGATACAGGAGTGATAGAGAATCAGCACCTAGGATTGGAGGGCGTGTGAGATGTACATGAACAAATAACAGGACCTGATGAGAGGTAAATAGAAGACACTTTTTGCTAACAGGTGGGTACTTTAATAAGCACAGCTTTTTAAAAGACTTTAATGATGAATACTTTTATAAAAGCATTCACCTTAAACAAGTTCAGAATGAGTCCAGTCTAGTTGGCAAAGAGGACCTGGGGGCATGTTAACCTCATCAGTCCCACCAGAACGCCAGTGTTCCACCCACTTTTTGAATGAGCTTATGTTTGAAATGTATTTTCCTGTCAATAAAGGCCACTCCTTACCCTGTTTATGAAGCTCAGTCTAAGTTCAATCAGGAAGACTTTCTTTATGCTTCATTCATTCACAATTCTTTCTATCTCACTTCTTCCACTTCTTCCACTCAGCTCATTATGGGAGCTCACTCTTCCAGTTTAATCAATCAAATTGTGCCATGATCTCTATCGGCCAATCATGTTGCCACTGTTAAACTTTAAATAAGTTCTCCTCTCCTTAGGTGGAATCGTCGCACACTCCCCGATCCCATTCAACTCCATTCAACTTGTCTAGAGCTCAGGGCAAGCTCATCAAAAGTGCACTCCTCATCACATCCAGATCCTCAGCTCCCTCTTCATCTCATCACCACTACTTCCACCACCAGCGCTAGACTCCATAGGGGGTTTTCCCCAATCTACTGTGACTTCACCACCTCCCTTGAAATAGAGGGTTGACATCACAATGCGGTCTAATCACTATACATAATTAACATTTCTAGTACTTTTGTGCATAAATATTCTTTTACTCAGAATGAGTCTCTCCTGATTGAACTATTTTATTTTGCTATGTGCTTTTGCTTTCCACTTTATTTTTTCACCAACACACCTTACTCTTACCTCACTCTGTTCTTCTCTCTTCCCATTACAGTTAATTTTGTAGTTCAGTGATTTTAATACAAAACTGGATTTGTAAAGGTTTAACCTGCCAAGCTGTTATCCATTGCTATGTACAATGATGCAGCAAACAAAAAAGTGCAATGATTGGACTGACAAAAAGAGGCAGCACTCAGTGGTTCCTTTGGGGTTTATTGATGTTTAGGCTTCAGCCCTGGAGTAAAAGTTGCTTTGAGTTGTTTGTTGTTGCACTTCATCATTTTTCACCTGCGTCATTTGTTAGTTACAGAGTATAAGCCTATGGCTGACAAAAGAAGAATGAACAGTGGCTAATAGCCAGACATTTGTTGACATTTACCAGTATCATTAATCTGTTACTGCCTCCAGAGTTACAACACATCCGATACATATTTACACTCTGCCCTTAGTTTGTATATCTCACCTACTCATATCTATACTACTGTCTATACTTGTACTATTTCTGCACTTTATAGTTCAGTAACTGCTACTAATGTGTCATTTTGCTTACTGTATCTTAGCGTATTCATTTAACACTGTTAATACAGTCACAGACACTGTAGGTATCTTAGCATATTTATATCCAACCTTTACTATTTATTCTACTGAATATAGTCTATACATTACTCTGCAGTTTACTGCTAGATGCTTAATTGCATTGTTTGCTCAGTACTTTAACTTTGTGCAATGACAATAGTATGATCTCATCTACTCTGATATTGTCTAGAGAGAAACATGATATGCTACAAATCCTTTACTGTAAGATCCCCTATTACAAGCTTTTAAGAATTACCTGCACATTCAAATAGGTGACCTGAAAATTATACAGAAGTCTGCACTGCGTTTAGATTTTGAAACCAACCCCATAATAGTGATGGGCAAGTTGACACTTCACAAGAGCTAGCTCAAAGCTCAATTCACACAGAATAAAATCAACTTGTATAAATTCAAAGATTACAATAAGAATTTTAAACTCGCAGTCACAGTTCACAGTCCCCAAAATGACTTAGTAAACATTAATTTCTTCCACTTTTCTAAGTGAGCAGCTCCAAGCTTTTCTCCAAGTAGAACCTTCTCCTACTTCAAACACTGCACTGCCCACTTCCCAAACTGTGATTAACTGTATACTAATATCAGACAGAGACATACAGAATTGTGCAGGCAGTGAGAAAAAACATGCAGTAAATGCATACTGTAGATGGAATGGAAATTTTATTTCGCCTGCATGAACCAAATTATCAGTTCAAAAACATAAAGTACAAAATTTATATTTTTCCAAGCAGGCTGGTCCAGGCCCCACCGCTGCCTTCATTACAGTTGCTATAGCAGGAAGATGCAGTATGATTTCAGTTCTGAAGAGCACACAATTTAGAGAAAGCAATACTTGGAAAAAAAAATTGTGACTGCTGGCTGGAGGTCTTACCCCTTGCTAATGATTTCTTGTGACCATCATTCACTCTCAGATATTTCCAAAGACTGGTCAGATGCTTCAACTTGATATGTCATTTCAACTTTGTTGCTGACGCGGCTGATGTTCAGACTTGTTTTTTTACAGTCTTGTGGGGCACAGTTTACATAGTGTGAGATTTTTTCCTTTAAAATATATACTAATTTATCCATTAAAGTCCTTTAAATATGCATATGAACTGGCTTCAGCAGAACTGGTAGCTGCGTTGTCTTAATTGCCATAAGCTCTAAGCATGCAGGCGTTGTGTCGGCATGCCAGGTGCTGGTAACCGTCGGTTACCATAAAAAATTGCACGAGCATTGTTAACTGTGGTTAGCATAACTGAGGCTCAAATTCGCTTGTTGCAAACTGATATGTTCAGTTCACCATTCACCAAAAATATGAGTATGTTCAGCATCATGCCATAGACTGTAAAGATAATGAACGTAGCTAACGTGACATCATCCATTGGTCTGTGGACTCAAGTTCTGAAGCATTTCAGCTGCCACCGTCTTGGTTTATTGGAGCCAGAAGTGAACATATTTGGGCGAGAGGCTGGAGCTGGACTTTTTAACATGGGGGTCTCTGGGGAATGACTCGCTCTTGGAGTCAGCCTCAAGTGGCCATTGGAGGAACTACAGTTTTTGGCATTTCCATATTGGCTTCATTATTCAGCCCTAGAGGTTGCCACTTGGTTCATGCTGAATACTGCCAGTGGCCATATGAACAAAGTCAGCAGCAACACAACAAAAAGTGGGACAAATTAAAAATAATGAGCTATGCGTGTAATCCCTCTTCTAGCCATATCAGTGTACTAAACCATGAATCTCATCACAGTTTTACATAATTTTATCTGTAAAATCTGTATGAAGAAAATCTGAAATCAGCTCTCTTAGTTACAATAACTAAATGAATAAACAAACAAAATATGGTTCAACACTTGTTGAAGGGCGTTACACCCATAGACTGTACAGGATAATGGACGTAGCCACTGTGATGTCACCCACTTCTGCCATTTTAGGTCCTTGGATTTGACATTTTGGCCATTGCCATCTCGGATTTTTGAAGCCAGAAATGTCCGGATTTGGACGAGAGGGAGGAAATAACCCTAATGCCGGCTGCTAGTTTGGTTAGCATGGTGCATTTACAGCTATGTACAACTGCGATTATAGCCTGCTAATGCTAATTTTCACTGACAGAAAAAAGAATTACAAGATGCTCTCTTTGAAAAAAACTGAATATGGGACTCCATAAAGAATCTTTTAGCACAACCAAACGCTTAACAAGTCTTTCTCAGGCGACAAAAATGTTACAATTAACCTTCATGAACTGAAAACACACTCCATTACACTAACTAACCAATGTTGTCACTGTGGTAGCAGCTTGTCAATGGATGGCACACACCTGTTACTCAAAGCATCCCTGGTCTACACTGCACAAAAATGAAGCCAAAGTATCCTGGATACATTGGCAGTCATCTCTCACTGGTGAAGTCACTTGGATACAGAGTCTGCGCAGTAGCAATCTCTACCAATATCTAGTCCCTGTCCATACATTCATCCAACCAATTGTGAGCAGTGTGATTGATAACGAGCATACCAATAAGCACACATAACTGTTAATTGTGACCTCAATCCCCCTTTTTTAACATTAAATTACTGATTATAACCAAATTTATCAGAAAAATGAACACTTGAGTGACAGGAAAGTGACAGGAACCATCTTTGGGAAAAATTTGACGTGTACTTTGAGTTTTTAGTTTGGCCCATATCCCATCCACTAACATGGATGAGCGGGGTTTATGACCAGCCACTGGGGGGTGATCGAAATGTTTTGGCTTCAGCTTTTAGGGGCTGTGATGTCGTCCATCTTTATATACAGTCTATGGTCAGAACATTTTAGAGCACTGATGGGTAAAGGACTGTACTGTATGTGGAGAGCATCATTAGAGTAGATTAGTAGTAGATTCTTTTATTGTGGTTTTTTGATACTGCTTAGTAGCTGAGTTTCTATTTTTTATTAGCTCTTGTTCATGTTCCCCCCACAAAAATAAATAAATAAATAAAATAAGAATAAAATAAGAACAGCTTTCATTTAGTTCTGTTATTTTTATTGTTTGTATTACTGTCTTTTATTTATTATGGTTTTACTGACTGAAAAGTCCATTTTGGAATTCTGTTTTCTAATTACTGACAGAGCCAGATAGCCTAGGCCCTACTGAAAGTGGCATGTTATTTAAGGATATGTTCAAATGTCACAGTGTTCAAAACAAAACAACGAATAAACAAAAAAAAAGAAAGTTTTAATTTAAGTTCAGCTGAACATTTTTTGCCTATTGCCTATAGTTTTTCTTATCATTGAGAAAAAGATGATTTGACATGAAGTCAAAAAATAAAAGTAGCTGTACATGTAGCGAGCTACTTTTGCCATTTTCTCATAGCTTAGCTTGCTGCATTTTTGGGGATGACTTCAATGTGGTGAAAATTAATTTTGATGTAGAGTAACTGGCTTAGCTCATTACATTTCCTAAGGAGTTTGCCTAACACTGGTGTCACAGGAGGAAATAATGTTACAACTGACCCCACCCTCCCCTACTAGTTGAGCTCTCTTTCCCCACAGACTGATTATATTCACTCGCTCTCTTCACCCTCTCTTAAATTTACTTCCATTGTGATAGAAAACGTGATCTCTGAATATAATAATATAATAATGACCCCCCCCCCCTCTCTCTCTCTCTCTCTCTGTCTCTATCTTTCTCATCCCAGTCTTCAGTATCTCACTGCCTCCCCGCCGCCTCCCACTTGAACACTCTGTGCTCCCCCTGCACAGACAGTACCTAAGGAAGATCTTGATGTTGTTTGGCGTGTATCGGATGATGCTTAGTGTTACATCTAGCGGGGGATTCTGTCCTTTCCAGCGGGAGTAGGCGACTCTCCACTTCGTTTCAGGAGGACCAGACGTCGGGTAGCCTACCTGTCCTCAAAGACCCCGCCACCATGGATTTCTCCTTCATGGCAACGCAGGTACACCCGTCGCACTTTATTTCTGCTTTTCGTCCTCCTCATTAAAGTGAGGTGTAATATTATGGAGCTATATTTGTGTCTTTATTACATGCGAGAAAATAAATGATATGAGAGGGAAAAAAAATGTTTGAGAGAAAAAAAAATATTTGAGAGAAAAAGTTTTCTCGCTGATAGCAAAAAATAATATTTGAGACTAAAAAAAGTTTTGAGAGAAAGTATTTTGTCATAGAATAAAAAATAATAATAATTTGAGATTTAAAAAATGATTTCCAAGAAAAAAATTCTCTCAAAAAACTTTTTTTTACTCTCAGATATTATTTTTTTGCTATCAGTGTGAAAACATTTTCTCTCTCAAAAAAATGTTTCTTTCAAAACATTTTTCTTTTCTCTCTCAAAACCTAAGTCTTTGCTCTGGTGTCAGGATTTTGCTCTCACTGTGAAAATAATGTCATGGGCGGGGCCACGTTCCTATTGGCCAGTCTCAATTGACAGCTAGGTGAGGATCGTCTTGGGAGTCGAATTCAACTGAATCATTCATCCACCATGGTGGATTCACCGGCATAGATGCGCTGCGTTATTTGGGAGCGGAGACTCCAATGTTTGGGTAAGATGGTGACACACACAATTGATGGGTAGCTAGCTGAGCAAGTTGGTTATCAAAATCATTCCTATAATGAATCCCTTTTCTCACCTAACGTTATTTTACCGAGATTGTGTTATTAACTGCACTAGCCAGCTAGTGTTAACTTTACATCTAGCTAGGTTATCCCATTAACGTTACTTTACTACGGTGCTTTTCTCTTCCAACATTCCATGTGTGGCAGGGTGAGCGCTGCTACACCTCCGCCCTTAATTGGCATCAGCTGGGCCTAATTTCCAGTTGTCGGAGCCTAATTGCGCAGTGGTGGCACCTGCGTTATTTGGTCTTCCCCTCACGGGCGCGCTCACTTCTACCTGGCGTTTACCTGGCGAGGGCTGTGTGTGGCGTGCTCCGGTTGGCGTGCTTTGTGTGTGTCGTGCTCCGGTTTCTGTACCCAAACTTGGGACTCATAAGGTAGGCATGGGTGCTGCAATGTTTGTGTACTGTTAAAGCGTATTATGGTGTCACAGCTGCCGTGACTCTTCGCTTTACAGCGGCGTTGGCCGTTCCTGTTGTGTGCAGCTTCGGAGGGGACTTTGAAAAGCGTGGTGTCTGCTCTTCCTCACTGCGAGACGGTGACTGGGTTTGAGCTGTGCGCTGTGCGTTAAGCTCCCTTCGCTCCGGTAAGCTCGCTCTGTTTTCTTATTTCTACTTCTGCTAGTTCTGTTAACTTTATGTTAACAGGTTGTCCTGCTCTCTGTCCTGCTGTAGCTGAGGCCACAGCTTGTGGCTTCTTCTCCTCCCCTGCGCACTGTGTGGGGCTGCACTCCGTAGCCCGGTGACGTGGGCCGTCAGCTGGGCATCCTGAAGGAAGGCTATCCACGGCCTCCAGCCTGGTGTGGCCGCTCCGTTTTCCACTGCTGTTCTGCCGGTTTTCCACAGACTGATTAAAGCACACTGTAACGCGGCTATGCATTCATGCGGCTTTGGACCTCTGTGTTATATTTGGAAGTCCGTCTCCTGTCCCCATATTTACCAGTGTATGAATCTGTGTGACCTTCTGTTGTTAAGAGTAGTCTACAGGTTTGAGTGTATTCCCTGGGGTGCAATTCCACAGTTGGTGTTGTCGGTTCATTTCCCTTTCCTCTCCATCTGGCCACACATGCATAACGTTATATATGCATATCCGCTCCCAAATAACGCAGCGCATCTATGCCAATGAATCCACTATGGTGGATGAATGATTCAGTTGAATTCGACTCCCAAGACGATCCTCACCTAGCTGTCAATTCAATTGAGACTGGCCAATAGGAACGTGGCCCCGCCCATGACATTATTTTCACAGTGAGAGCAAAATCCTGACACGAGAGCAAAGACTTAGGTTTTGAGAGAGAAGAAAAATGTTTTGAGAGAAACAATTTTTTTTTTTGAGAGAAAATGTGTTCACACTGATAGCAAAAAAATAATATCTGAGAGTAAAAAAAAAAAGTTTTTTGAGTTTTTTTTCTTGGAAATCATTTTTTAAATCTCAAATTATTTTTTTTATATTCTATGACAAAATACTTTCTCTGAAAACTTTTTTTTTTAGTCTCAAATATTTTTTTTTGCTATCAGTGTGAAAACTTTTTCTCTCAAATATTTTTTTTTCTCTCAAACATTTTTTTTCCCCTCTCATATCATTTATTTTCTCGCATGTAATAAAGACACAAATATAGCTCCATATAATATGCATTGATACAACAAACAGGTAGCCTATGTTTGTGACTCTGTTGGACCTTTTTTCTTCTTCAAATACAGTGGTAAATATTTTTAGCTTCGATTGATATATTAACCAGATGGACACGGTTTATTGCTTCTACAATGCCAGACAAGTTCGCATTTTCACTTCACACTGCGCTGAACCAAGTCAATTACACTATGACATCTGAAATATGACTTGTTACTAATAAACATGCTGCATCTGTTAACATTTGTTCTGTGAACAAAACTTTAGTCCATCTTTGCCAAGCCAGTCCCACATGCTGAATAATCCACAGGGTCTAGATATAATCTGTCTTGATACCATAGCAACTAGTTACTAGTTGCATCCCAAACCAGGGCTGAAATCACCTATTTCACATGGGGGGCATTTTATAAACACCTTCTGCAACCCAACCCTCTGGGGAGTGGACTCTGTAGCACAGCTATTTTTCTTTATATTTCTTATCAATATATTAGGGGGATCATTTACACAGACTCCAGGGGTAGGCTCTGCCTTAAGACCCTCTCCACTGGCACCCTGTGGCTTTGACCTAAAATTATCTGGAAATGTTTTTTTGACATTCAGATTTTCATTTGTCATTAATGTAGGTTGAGAGTGATTATTGCGTTCTACAAAAATGTTTAGCCTACAACATCGAATCAAAAAATGTCTTCCTAGCAAGGCTAGCTCTGGATTCCAAATCTAAAGAAGATATAAACTTGGAGGAAAACAGAGGATTTAATAGTGTGTGGACTTGTTTCACCATCAAAGTTAAAATAGTTAAAAATAGCCCAGTGCATGTAGCCACCATGTAGTAAATCATATCAAATAATCATTAAGACCTATTCGTCATGTTGATGGGAAAATTTGGACTTGATAGGCTAATACCTTTATTCAAATATGTTTTGCGTCTCCAGACAGACTTTTTTTTTTTTGGCCAATAATGGCTTTTTTAATAGTAAAGGTTGCGGACTCCTGGTCTTTTCCTTGACATATTACCACCTTTTAAATGTAATGCGTATGATGCACTGTGCACTTACACCAACATGAGCTACGGTTAGTTAAACTAAATAGGTGTATCAAATTTTCTAACTTGTTGACATCAGTATAGGTCACTTTAAGTATGTGACTATGGATGGATTCACCTGCTGCTTGGCCTGTGATTTGTATTCATAAACAGACATTACTTGGCACATGGTTTGGTGTGTTGCAATATAACTGTTTTAAGATTTATTTAGGAATATGCTTTCTGTAAGAAGAATGTCAGTAAAATAGTAAAGGGTCTTAAACATTTCTGTGAGTGAAACCTGCCCACAAACAGAGCCAAACAGGTAGTCTTATATGGCAATTTTAGAGGATGAGCACTCACCTCCTCAGGAACAGGTGGCATTCATCAGGCTGATGGTGACGATGCAAAAATATGCATCAGCCACCCGAACCAGACCTGACCTGCAAACCACCAATCCTATACATCACTGTAGCACAATTGGTAGGACCGAGAACTCAAACCTCAGACAAGGACAGAGACGTTAGGACTCTCCAAGGTGTGTGTGTTTGAGAGAGACGGAGAGAAAGACAAAGAGAGAAGGGTTGGCGAAAGGTTGACACTTAGAACGTGCTTTGTCACTTTTTCACCCGCCTGCTGGAACCTTTGATATTTTTATCGTGTTACCAGTGAATTTAAAAAAAACGAAAAAAAAACAAACAGCTGTCAGCCCAGCTGATGTGCCTAATCCGCAAACTTCACATTTATTTAAAAGCTAGTATAGTGTTGTGTCACTGTCACGATGGTGGATGCTAGAGGATGCCAAACATCTAATAAGTCAAGAGCATTTAAAGTCCAAAAGTCAAACTTAATTAAATAAAGGTAAAGGAAATCCTTTCCAATATTCACAACATGTTGTTCTGTAAGGAAATATTCTGCTTCGATTCATATTTGATGCCGTTAAAAAAGAAATTCTTCCACTGTTACACTCCACTCTTGAGAGGCACACACTTGCATTGACAAACAGCACCATAAATTATACTAATGACAGAAAGTTCTGCAAACGCAGTGGTTAAGTTCAAGTTACAAAATTGTTTTTAATTTAATTATTCTATTTATGTTACTATAACAGATGAAGAAACAGCCTATTATGAGCACTTGTTTATGAGATATCTTAACAAAACATTTTTAGGTGGCTTTTTGTTAGTTGGCTTTTTTAGGTAATTTGAAGTAAAAAACAAAAAATCTTTTAGATTTATTAGTTAAAGGTAGGGTCTGGAGGATTTTCCAGTTGCTGTTTGTAAACACACATTCAAATTTGGCTCCTCCTATCAGGCTCAACTCTCTCGGGTGTACGGAGCCCGGAGGTACGGAAGAAGGCTTAACAGAAGAGGTTCAGGCAAGGCTCGTGCTGGTGCACGCTCGGACACGCTCGGGCACGGCACCTGCGCTCTCTCATTGGCTGGGGAAATCTCCGCCCAGAAGCGGTCCAAGCTCACAAAAACATCAAAATACAGTTAAAGGGCAGGAACTCTGCAAACAGAGTCACCACCACACATGAGTAGAAGCCCATAGGTGATGATTAAGCAGGATTTCATTTGTATGTCTATATTTTGTTTTGTTTGAAAATCCTCCAGATCCTACCTTTAATAAATGTTGACTTCCAGTGTGCTTATGAATATTTATTTACATATTAAGCTGTATATTTTCAGGAATCTGACAATTCTTGTTACATTTTAGCCCATATGAACACATATAGAGCATCAATCAATCAATCAATCAATCAGTCAATCAATTTTATTTATAAAGCCCAACATCACAAATCACAATTTGCCTCACAGGGCTTTACAGCATACAACATCCCTCTGTCCTCAGGACTCTCGCAGCGGATAAGGAAAAACTCCCCTAAAAAAAACGTTTAACGGGGGGAAAAAACGGTAGAAACCTCAGGAAGAGCAACTGAGGAGGGATCCCTCTTCCAGGACGGACAGACGTGCAATAGATGTCGTACAGAACAGATCAACATGATAAATTAACAGTAATCTGTATGACACAA
>NC_065517.1:5515225-5520985 GCF_006386435.1 Epinephelus moara | reverse complement strand
TCTTAGTTCCTGTTAGTACACGTGCTGCTGCATTCTGAATTAGCTGGAGAGTTTTTAAAGACTTACTAGAGCTACCTGATAATAGGGAGTTACAGTAATCTAGCCTAGAGGTAACAAAAGCGTGGACCAATTTTTCTGCATCTTTTCGGGTCAGGATAGGCCTAATTTTCGCAATATTACGCAGATGAAAAAATGCAGTCCGTGAGGTTTGTTTTAAATGAGAATTAAAAGACAAATCTTGGTTTTGTGTTTGTCCAGTATGTACCAAAGCAACAGTAGCAGCAGAAGCCAGTTGTTTACGGGTGCTGAAGTTTTTGGGGTGAGCCCTAGACTATTTGTATGAATTAAATTGCATACTGCCATTAAAAGTAAAGTTGTTGAAACAGCTGTCCATAAAGTAGTGAAGGCCAAATGAAGCCTCATGAAGTATTTTCTTTATTTTCTGAGCCCACTAGATGGCGCTTTTTGTTCAGTGAAAGGTTGAAAACACACTGAATTGCCATTCTTTGAGCCTCTCTCTTTAAACCATGAGTGCCATCTAGTGGGCTCATAAAATAAAGAAAATGCTTCACGAGGCTTCATTTGGTCTTCACTCCCATAAAGTTCATGCCTTAACTGTTTTGCAAGTGATGCTGTACAGCTGTTTGAGGGGCTAGCTCCCAAAGGCCTGGTGTTTCCACTGCTGGCACACAGCATGTTTCTCAACCGTTTTTTGTTTCCTAGAGAAGGTGCCCAGTTGCTGTTTAGAGAACTCTCAGACTTGTGTCCACAAATGGACATGCTTGCTTCCAATCTGCCCTCGGCTAATTTCTGGATGTTAGTTCTCCTGATGCACTGATTTGTGTAAATCACTGATGTGCAGGCCTCTTCAGAGATTTGTTTTAGCATGGATCCCAGGTAACTGATACCCAGAGATTTAAAGAGATTCATTTTACAAAAAACAAGGACATATCGATGTACAGAAAGTCTTTGAAATGTTAGCAAACCCTACTTTCTTTCAAAGTAAAGAAAGCGATACTTAATTAACACTAAGCAATAATATAACTTCAAATGAATAACTAAACAAAAAGTCTAATGCCCTCTTTCCAGACGATGGTGAAGATCACTGACTCCGGTGCATACCAATGGCAGAACTCCAAACTGCGACCAACATACAGCACTTAAGCTGCCACACTGGTGCATTTGCTCAGACTATTTGTATTCTGTAAATACAACAGGAATTATTAGTCAGGTTTGACCATGTTTCTTCATAACATCACTTATTATTATTTTGTAATTATTATGCTATTATGCAAAACAAGTCTTAAGCCTCCTTGATGTGGTTCTTTGACTAACCCACCTGTTAAATCTGGCTTTATTACAAGAGATTGTGGCGTTAGTTTTCTTAGACCCTCCTTTCCTTTCTTTTCAAAATGTAGCTGGATGTTAAAACTCACCATGTTTACAAGGCCCCGTGGTTTGTTTGGGCTCATTGCCTCTGAATTCCTCAAAATTATCAGGTTTGCATAATGTTCAGTTTTGTCATGGCCTGCTCTCCCTAGACATTTTATGAGTCAACTAAAGACAGAGACAAAGAGAGCAGTCAAATATTGAAATTTGAACATAAAACTGCCATTTGTACTTGGACAGTGGAATACCATAAAGCTTCAACTGAAAGTCTAGTCCCAATTCAACACCCAGTCTCTTTTAATGGCCTGGTGTGGCAACTTTTGTCAATATGGAGATGCTACATATTGTTAGCTTGGTTAGATTTTTCACAGTTCAACCGTTTAGTTCATGTTACTGAGTCTACATTATGAGCACCAAAGAAGACAATAATTCATTGAATTTACCAGCCTGGTAAATAAGAGAGATGAGGAAAAAAGTGGTAACTCCCTGCCTCTGAAGGGGTCATATAGTCACAATATGTGTCCATTCCTTGATTACGATAAGTTGTTAATATTCCATCAGAAGAATCAAAAGGTTTTTCATAAAAAATGTATCCAAGTAGTAAGCATTGTTTTAACAAGATAAAGTGATGTGTCAGTATGCCAGGTGCCATAATCCTCAAGCTAAATCAAATAAATGATTGATGTGTTATTCAAAGCCGTTGCAAGTAATATTCATACTGGTGTAAGGTTTACAAGCTCAGTCAATTTATGTGTTTCAGTAAATCTTACATCCCAATACCAATTCCAGGCCACTCAGATCATCTAACCAATGTTTCTCATCAGTACCCCACTCCCTCCCCAAATCCACAGATGATTGCACTTTTGCTGTTGGGGCCCCTTCCCTCTGAAACTGTATAAACACCTCTATTAGATAAGCTGAGTCCATAAGCTGCTTCGAAATACTTGTCAAAACCCATCTCTACCAACATGACCCAGCTCCTCCTTTCATGTTGTGTCTGACTTATCAATGTCATTTCTGTTTGTCATTGATGCTTGCTCTGTTCTGTTCCCGGGGCGTCTTTGCTGCTGCTCTCCCTGCCTTAGGCTTTCCATGTAGGCGCATGGAAGGGCAAGGAGGTGTGCTCTAGGGCATTAACGACTTTGATTTTTTTCAGGTCGACTTATCTGTCAATAAAGTCGAAGTCGAGTCGACAAGTCATTTGATAACGTCATCACATTGACACGGCGGAGGAAAGTGAAGTATCTCCACACGTGATGTGTGTCTGGCAAGGCCCGAACATACTCGGGCGGAACGTACGCGGAATGGACTCTGTGGAGGTCCGCGCGGACTCAAAGCGGACGTCCGCAAGCCCTGTGCGCGCAAAGCTCAGATTTTACGACCGCGCGGACTCTGCTCTGCGCACCAGTGACTGCTCGGCATGTATTTTTAACATCGCAGGGATTTTTCACGGACATTTTTACAGGAAACTACAACGCGGCAGTGCGCTCGACTATGAAAGCCCGAATGACTGGAGTCTTATAGTACGCCCGAGTATGTTCACTTAGTCAAGGATAAAGTATCAGTGTAATCCAATCAGAGGCAGCGATTGCATTCTGTACACAAGCACACACAGAGAGAGAGAGGGAAAAAACACATGACTTGTCGACTCCTCCCGGGGGGTGTCGACTTGTGCCACTGACGTTGACACGTCGACAAATCGATTTTTCTGTTAATGCCCTAGTGTACTCTCTCTGCATTAGGCTTTTCATGTAGGCACATGGAGGGCAGAGAGGTTAGCTCTCTCCGCCTTAGGCTTTCTGTGTAGGCTCGAGGAAGGGCAAAGAGGTGTGCTCTTTCCACCTTAGGCTTTCCACGTAGGCGTATGGAAGGGCAAGGAGGTGTACTCTCTCTGCCTTAGGCTTTTCATGTAGGCACATGGAGGGGCAGAGAGGTCCCAGGGCAGAGCCATTTTGCCAAAGATAATTCTGCAATGGAAATAAAGTTTTCTTTGACCAAAGTGGTCCTGAATGAACTACTAGTAAGTGTTTTAAAAACATGGAGGTGTACACTGAGGTTTAACTTTAAGTTCAGTAGAGACATTCAGCCCGTTCCCTATAATGACTCATTTGTGCTCATCATGTATGTGTACAAACACGGATGGAGCCTTCTGTCAGTACACTCTGTACATTTCTTCCACATTTGTGCATGTTTTCTGATAGCTAACAGATAACAAAATGGACAACATGGAGTAGTGTAGCATAGTTCAAGCAATATACAACCATAAGACACGACAAAGAAATTTAATGATGGCAGAACTGAACTAATCAGTAATATAGTAGAAGAGAAGAATTCAATGCCCACATGTTGCAATGTATTTAATGGCCACACAGACCACCACTGTCTACAATGCTGCCTCCTTTAAAAGGTAACATTTTAGTAATACAACCTCCTCCACCCATCCCCTTGTTTGTTGTTGTCAGAAACCTCTGATTCTGCCCTCTAGCGCCATCTAGTGGATGTATCTATGCCATCATAAAGGAGGCACGGAAGTCTAATGGAAGTGTCGGTCACAATATTTGAAATGAATATCTATTTTCGTACATAGCCTTAACTTGTTATCAGTTTTCATGAGATGAGTTGTCTAGTGTAGAATCATGATGTCTGATGCGCCACAGGTGTTATTTTTACCTTACGATACTGAAGCCTGCATAGCACCTTGTTGGTAGAAAAGGGAACTGAGGAGCTGAGATAAGGGACCATCTTAGAAAGAAATTTAAATGGGCCAAAGGGGCTTTCTAAAATTTCTGTCAATAGCTTTCTCATTTTTGAAATAGACATTTTAGACAGAATTTATTTTGGACCTCTTCCCACTGCAGGCACTTTTTTAAAAAAGCTACAGGGGAGCTATTATGAGCTAATATCGGACGATCTTTATACAGTCCAGTTGTTACAGAAAATCTTGCAATATGGCCAAATGGCAATTCTGACCACTAATGTCCAGATCCTATCTACTTTTAATTTCCACAGAGGAGCATACATGGCAGTAGAAAACGACTGGCAGTGAAAGTCATGCCCATTTACAGTGCAATTCCAGTACAGATACAAATACACAAACAGATTCAGCTCACAGGAACTGCTCTCAGCTCACAATCCATGGACTTGCCAATATATATATTTTTTTAAAGATATTTTTTGGGCATTTTGCCTTTATAGATAGGACAGCTGAGTGTGAAGGGGGGAGAGAGAGAGAGGGAATGACATGCAGCAAAGGGCCACAGGCTGGAGTCGAACCCGGCCGCTGCAGCAACAGCCTTATACATGGGGCACCTGCTCTATCCACTAATCCACCGACACCCCAGAACTTGCCAATACTAATGCTTTGGAAAACCACCTCTCTTCACCAGCCCCCATCAAACTGTCTAGGAACAAGATGGCAAAACTGTGTGTGTGAGATGTTGAGAACAGAATCCATCCTCTCTTAAGCCCAGTATTAGCAGGGAGCAGGCGAGTTGTGAGGCAGGAATAATAATAAGCTGTCAGCTGTTCTAGACTTGACTGTCCTTCACCGGTGCATATGGGCCGGGTGTTTAATGTTCTTTTGTGGAAGGATTTTCCTCTGTCCTCATTTCTTTTCCAGCCAAGACAAAAAAGAGCTCTAATCCTTGGCCAAAGGACTTTTTTTCAGGGTGTGCATTGAAATTAATGGCTGGCCTGATTAGTTCTGACACAGAATGACGGGTTCTTGATTTATTTTTATGGTCATAATGAATTCTTCTTGTGTGAGGAAAGTATAAAGGTAGATACATGAATGTATCCAAAAACATTGAGATTTCTTTTAGACTTAGACTTATCTGTGCGTCTTGTACAACAATGATTATTTTGCTTGGTATCTGAGACATTTTGGGGGCACAAACTTACACATAAAGGTCAGTTTACTTGTCATGGTTTATAATGCTCAGTCTGTGAGCAGGTCTGTTTGGGTGCAGCTTTGTCAAGTCATGGAAAAGTAGTTTGATGTTAGTGTTAGGGCTGGCATTTTATTATGCCTCCACTCTGGTGATAGTCGTGGCTGGAGGCTTTGGGCTCTAGTTTCTCGGTGCGGCACAGGGTGGCGAACCCCGCACAGAGCTAGTTTCGAGCAGCGCAACCCGAGGCATGCTCAGTTTGGTAGTTGGGCAGACTGAGGTGCGCTGAGATCGGTGTGGCGGCGCAGCAGGGGGAGGTGTCGACAGATCCAGCTTGGTGCAGTGACAGTTTCGTGCCAAAAGGCTTCGCCGAAGGTGCGCTAAAAGCTCGCCAGCTGAAACCAGGTCTACTGTCAGCGCAGGCGGAGCGCAGCTGGTGTAAGCCGAAGTTTGGCTGACCGGCGGACAGTGCGCACACGTCACC
>NC_065517.1:5510501-5515084 GCF_006386435.1 Epinephelus moara | reverse complement strand
TTCCGTATATTCGGACACTGCAAGCTTGGACCTCCCGGACCAAAACATCAGTTTCCTCCTGGGAGAAGTTTGACTGTCTGACGCTGCTGCTCTCTTCTGCCATGGCGAATTGAGTAAACTCTCATTATGCCTTAGCGCAGCGCATTTAGGTTGAGGAGAGGGGCTCATTTGATTGGTGTGATGTGTGTAAAACCCACTCCACGCCTTCTCTCCTCCCCCCACTCCACGCCTTCTCTCCTCCCTCTTTCCGACTTGCGCAGGTAGGAGGGACGGAGGTGGAAAAAAGGAGTAGCTGCGCCAGGCGCACGGTGTGCCAAACTTGCAAAATCCGCCTGGCCACACCCAGTTGGCGAAGTGCAGGTGCGCTGCGCCTCCGCCTCGCCCGGTCTGCGAAACTAGAGCCCATTGTGTTTTCAGGTTGTCCCTCTGTCCATCCCATTCTTGTGAACATGATACCTCAAAAACGCCTTGAGGGAATTTCCTTCAAATTTGGCACAAATGTCCACTTGGACTCAATTATGAATTGATTAGATTTTGGTGGTCAAAAGTCACTGTGACCTTGTCTGTCTCATACTTGTGAATGTGATATCTCAAGAAGGCCTTCAGGGAATTTCTTCAAATTTTGCTCAAACGTCTTAAGGATAAACTGAATTTTTTTTTGTTTTTGTTTTTTGGTCAAAGGTCAAAGTCACTGTGACCTTGCATCCGTCTCATGAACGAGATCTCTCAAGAACACCTTTTGGGAATTTTCTCAAATTTGGCACAAAGTTCCACTTGGACTCAGTGATGAACTGATATTTTGGTGGTCTAAGGTCAAGGTCTATGTGACATCACAATGTTCTGCAAAAACACTTTTCTGGCCATTACTCAACGTCATATCTCAGGAACAGAGGGGGAGACATTTGGTCAGATACTAAATTGGTGACACTAATGTTGAAACTGTGCTGACTGTATAGACTGTTAAAAATGAATGAAGCTCAGTAGTATATGTGCTACCAGATTGAAGATGTGAATGAAGCTTCCATGTTTCAGAATGTTTAGTTTTTTTTCAGCAATATCAATATTTGAGACATTCTCAACTGTCATGGCAACATACGAGTCTGGATAGACGTGGCTGTAAACTGTAACTGCAACTTCAGTGGTTCGCAGAGACGTTGCAGTGATTCCACTTTAATCTGATTGCAGTTTCAAATCTGAAATATGAACAGAACATTTCTCAATGCAACTAAAAAATTTTTGTACAAACATTTGTAGTTTTGACATATGCTTACTTTTGTGAGTGACAGCAAAGTGCATAGGTGTTGCTTGTTTCAAGTGCTGTATGTTCACTTGTGGTAGTTGTCATGGCAGTTCAAAGATGTCAAAGATGACACACTGGGGCACTTTGCAAACGATGCACATTAATGGTGTGTTTCTCCCACACACATTGCACTTTTTACACCCCTCTGTGGCCTTCTTGGAGGGATCCTCACTCGTAGCAATGCTACAGGTGTACTG
The DNA here is from genome assembly GCF_006386435.1 of Epinephelus moara. Classification (NCBI taxonomy): domain Eukaryota; kingdom Metazoa; phylum Chordata; class Actinopteri; order Perciformes; family Serranidae; genus Epinephelus; species Epinephelus moara. The sequence continues at coordinate 5,513,587 of NC_065517.1, read as the reverse complement.
GTACTGCCTCACTTGAGGTGCGTCTGAGAGTATTTACTTGTTTGTTTGACAAGGACAAATGCATAAAACATTGCCTCATATGTGAAATACAAAGTTGATGCAATGCATGTAGATTTCTAGCCACGGGTAATTAGCAACTCCTGTTCTCGGTTAGGCTTTTAGAATTAAAACAGGAAATTCAGGATCACTAGGCTTGGAGTAATACTATACAATAATACAACATATACACTAAAATGCAAGCAAAGACTAAATGAAAGTGGAGACCAAAATAATGACTATGTTATTTGAGTATTGTGTCTGTGTGTGTGTGTGTGAGAGAGAGTTGTGTGTGTGTGTGTGTGTGTGTGTATGTGTTTGTTTGTGTGTGTGTGTGTGTGTGTGTGTGTGTATGCCCACACATATACATCCATGCATTGTGCTTAACACACATGCATGTGTATGTGTTTGTGTGATCAAAGATTGTAGCTTGCAAAATTAGTTATCACAGGTTTGCTTCAGTTTTGGCTATTGCTTTATGTGTTAAAAAAAACTTGAGTTGTCTATTTTTTCTTATTTCAGATGGTAATGCCTTCCACAGTTGTATGCCTCTTACTGAAAAGGATGATTGACCAAATGTTGTCCTGCGTTTTGCTGCTCTACAGTTCCACTTGTTGTATCTCTAGTTTTAATTTCACTATTTTGTATGTTTACCAGTTGACAGAGTATTCCTGGTGCAAGGTTGTTCATGCGCTTAAAATTAGTTTTATGAATGAAAAATTTACAAAACTGTCACAACTTAATATACTGAATTTCTGTAGAATTAGGTAATGGTGCCATCCAGCAGATTTACAATCCATTACTTTCAGTGTCTGTTTATATAATGACCTACTGGGTGTAGTTGCTGTTGAGTTGGTCTGGCCACAAACAGTTACACAGTATAATAGAAGAGGAAATATCATGGTATCCATTAACTGCTATGCTGCCTTGAGAGGTGAAAGCAATTGACACTTGTTTTGGCAGTTTTGCACAGTCTCTTAAAGTGTTAAACTTAAAGCTATAGTGCGTAACTTCTACAGGTCCGTAAATGTCCGTTTCACCCAAGCCACTACTAGAGGAGATGACACAATGCTGATTAAGCCGATCGGCTCCTCTAACATCTCGCGGTATTTTTCAATATATATCATTTTTAGTATGCGTGTCGACCGGCGACATTCCCGCGCTGGCGCACAGGAAATGCTTCCTCACAACAAGAAGGGAGGGGGAGGAAGAGCGGAGAGTGTCATAGCAAGAGGTAGAGCGCAGGTAGAAAGAGAAAGCAACATGGCGGAGAAGCGGCCGAGACACGGTTCAGAAGTGGATCCTACCACAAAGGCAAGTATTACTCTGTGTATGGTGTGTGGCGACTGGCAAGTGTTACTCTGTGTACACGGTGTGTGGCGAGTGTTACTCTGTGTACATGGAAGTGCTGCCAGCTTATTAGTTGTAATAACGCATTATCCGCTGAGAGGCGACAGAAGTTACGCACTATAGCTTTAAGATGAGAATCTAAAATTACACCAAAAACTTAAACTCAACTATCTTTCTCGTCAGTCCTTATACTCTCCAATTTCTTTTTAATGATAAGCACATTGAGACCGTCCTGCTTTAGTTCAAAGTCAGAATGATTACTTTGGAGCCACTGTGACACTCCAGACATTTCTTTTAAGAGCATTTCTGCTGCCATTTGGGTTTTTGCAGACACTAATATAACTGTGTCATCTGCATACATTTGGCATTTGACTCTTTTGCAAGGTAAATCATTTACATACAAATTAAATGGTAAAGGGCCCAGAATTGAACCTTGTAGAATTCCCATTCAGCTAACAGGTTACTGGGTAGAGTTAATTCCAACACACTGCTCTGTGTGTTCAAGATATGGCCTAAACCAAGTAATTGCGCCATTTAAAAAGTTAGATCCAGTTACACTCTTCACAGCTCAGTAGAGAGAAGAGGAGAGGAGAAAGCCTGGTGCATCATGGGCTGCTCAAGTCTGGTGGCACACAGCTGTTTGTGCAGAATGTTGCTGTTTGTAGCAGCAATGTCAAAAAAGTGGTACAAAATTGTCCTGTTCCACTATGTGCTCTTGACAGATGTGTAATAGTATCCAATAAGCTGGTCAGAGATGAAGCGGCTGTAATCCCCCACAGCAGTAGGTCTTGGCACTGCCACCCTGTCACAGTTATCAGTTTATCACTGTCCCCCCTCAGTATGCAGTGTGCAGCATGGAGCACACAGACACCTCTGTTGTGTCCATCCACTTCACAAACATGTTACCATGGTGGGAACAGACAGAGGAAATAAGTCAGAACTTCCCAGTGAAATTCTGAAGATGCAGGGCAGACCTCTGCATTCCTCAACATTTATTTTCAATGAGAATGCAACTTGCCAAATTCATACTGCTAAAAAAAAGACAAAAAACAAGAACATTCTTGTACTTAGCACAGTGCACAATGTTGCATCTCTGAGCACAAGAGACAACAAGAAGCCATGAATGACTCTGGACTACAACTCCACCAAAAGAGGAGACTATCTGGTCAAAGTCACAGCGACATACAGCTGCCAGTGCAAGACTGCCTGCTGAACCTAGGATCTACAACATTAGTGACAGGTCTGTTTACACTAATAATGCATTGTAAACAGTGTGTGTTTACACAATGCCTATGTCCTGGGGTCCCTTTCAGAAAGGAGGTTTAGTGAAAACTCAGAGTCTGTTAACCCTAAAATGAGGGAAACTGTGACAACTCTTTCCGTTTCAAAAAGGGAGGTAACTCAAACCAGAGAAAGAGGGGTAACTCTAGCCTGTTTCAGAGAGAGAGGTAACTTAAGCTCTCGGTCAGTTACCGTAGTAACAGACTCTATGAACCAGGGGTCATGTTAACCGGATATTCTCGGTCACTGACCGTTTTTTTACAACAATGACCGGAAAATCTGAAGGCCGTCGGTCATTTGACCGGTTGCAATTACCACCCCTGCCCACTTGGCGGTGGAGTGCACAGTCAGTGGTTTAAGTGGCTGCCGTTTTCACACTGCAGAGAAAAAGTCATGCATCTGCTTCATGTAGCGTTGTT
>NC_065517.1:5472114-5508795 GCF_006386435.1 Epinephelus moara | reverse complement strand
TGGATGTCTGTTCATCTTTTCGTTCATGTCCTTATTAATGCACACTTTATAACTTGCTTGTTGGATTTATTAAAAACGAACGAATGAAAACTAAATGTCTTTGAATATCTTTATTATCATTTAAAAACGAAAATTAAAATGACCGGTAAAAATAGATTATGACCGGATTTTTACGACCCTGTCGGTCAAAATGACCGGCGACGAAAAAGTCTAGCGCAACCTCTGGTATCAACATTTTAGAACTTGCCAGATACATTAATTAATACAAATGCATCGATTGCACTTCTCTTGACCAATTTGCAATTTTTTAAAGGTCAGACTTGCTGATTTCAATTTTGGCCAATTCAGATTTTCTTTCTTTCTAAGAACTATGGTCNACCGGATTTTTACGACCCTGTCGGTCAAAATGACCGGCGACGAAAAAGTCTAGCGCAACCTCTGGTATCAACATTTTAGAACTTGCCAGATACATTAATTAATACAAATGCATCGATTGCACTTCTCTTGACCAATTTGCAATTTTTTAAAGGTCAGACTTGCTGATTTCAATTTTGGCCAATTCAGATTTTCTTTCTTTCTAAGAACTATGGTCTAATTGACAGTATGCATTAACACATTTGGAACTTTTCGTTAAAGCTGCTGGAAACATGTCTTGTATTAGTATGGTATCGAAGATGATGAATGAGCACCCACAAAAATCTGAGCAAAAATGAATGATCATACCTATTTAAAAAAAATCTAGTTTGTGATCAAATCATGCTTTATTGACAGCTCCCTATCAGCTCAAGTAATGTTACCATTTTATTTTCCTTTCAATCACTGGCAGAAAAACTACCAAATCTATCAAATGGACACTATCTAGTATGACAGCTAACTAAACTAACTAGCAAATTAAATTAGACCATGCAACTCTGTGTTTTGATTTAACTATACCTCCAGGAATATGACCCTAGTTAGCATTTTCCATTCACCTAAAATAAAATACTTAGCATAAGGGTTTTTTTTATGTGAAACTTTTGAGTTTATTATTAACTACCCCAGTATTTTTCTAATGAATCTAACTAACTAGCAGACTCAGGTAGACCACCAATATTTGTGTTTTTATTGAGTTACACTCTCCGACTAAAAGAAATATGTGTTTTGGCTAGTGATGGCCAAATGAAGCCTCATGAAGCATTCTTGATTTAAATAGAGAGGCTCAAAGAATAGCAATTCAGTGTACTTTCAACCTTTTCTTGAACAAAACGTGCCATCTAGTGAGCTCAGAAAAAAAAGAAAATGCTTCATGAGGCTTCATTTGGCCATCACTAGTTTTAGCACCCTCCATCCACTTACATGAAAGGGTTTGCATTAACTTTGATGTGCTCAGGCTGTTCTCACAAATTTTGTGTATGTTTCCTACAAAAAGCAAAGCACCCAAGTTTGTACATATTCCACATATTTGGAAAGGCTGTGATCACGTGACAAATGTACTGACAGCAGTAAACAAGGAAGCAGTCACAAGCGCTGTGAGGAGGCAGGTTGGGGTGGTGGATGGGTCACAAAAAAACTGACTTTCGCGCAGGACTCTCCCTTGGAGTGTTGTGTTTGGATCCATGTGAACTTTGAATGAACTCTGAGTCATTTTAAGGTACGTCCTCACCACGTTTCTTTTCCTAAACCTAACCACAGTGACTTTACTTGCCTAAACCTAACCTCCGTAACTACATTAATTACATAAGTGTATGTTCAGGATTTGTGGGGCACAGCTATCATGCGGCGCATGCATGTTTATTTGATTGGCACAGGATCGGCTATAACTGATACTGACCAACCAGTCACTGCTCATGGCCAGTTCCTGTAACAAACCAGTGCATCTCTATTAATACACAATTTCCTTATAATCTTTATGGAAACCTTTAATCCATGTAGTATTATATTTGCTGCTGTAAATAAAGAATTTTCTCAGAGACGGGCTTGTTTTTTTCATCACAGTAATAACAAGTGAAACTTCAAAAACAAAACTTCTTCTTGACCCACCTGATGAAAGCACATTGCATCATTTGGAGCATTATCTAATTTGCTCACTTGACCAACCATGTCTGGATAAAAGCCTAAAATGTCTGATATCTTAAGGCTCCTGTACAGTGGATCCATTAAGTGGCCAGACAGACTGCCATACCCTGTCTCTTTGAGATGCTCTCAGAGAGAGAGAACCCTGCTGGCTCACTGGATGACTCATTCACTTTATGGCATTTCCTCCCTGCAATGCACTGCCACTTACTGTCACTGGCTTCTTCTTTTTAAGTGAAAAGGCCTTGAGCATCTTTACTGCACTGTCTTTTTTACAGTGGTAGAATAAGATGTGGCTTTCAGATTGTGCATCATCGTTTGGAGTTTCTTGTGTCACAATGGGTCAACAGTGCCCATCTGATCTAATAACTGTTGTCACATTGACCTGTTTGCAAAGTGGTTTCTTCTAAAAAAGCTTTTTCTCTCGCTAGCTGCTTTGTGAATTGCTCACTGTGAAGAAAACCACATTTTACAATGGATAAAAGGTAAGGTCAAAAGTTTGTTTTTGATCTTTAGCAGCTGTGAATATGAAATTGTTATGATGGTGGTGGTTTGTATGCTAACATGCTCACAATGACACAATGATCGCATCCTGATGTTTAGCAAGTAATATTTACTATGCTCACCATCTAAGTTTCACTGTCTGAGGCTGATGGGAATGTCAGTAATTTTTTTGGTATTGGCCATAAACCAAAGCAGGGATGTGTCATATCAGTCATGATAATGCTGATATAATATCCATCCATCCATCCATTTTCATAACCGCTTATCCTCTTGAGGGTTGAGGGGGGGCTGGAGCTGACATTGGGCGAGAGGCACGGTACACCCTGGACAGGTCGCCAGACTATTGCAGGGCTCACACATAGAGACAGACAACCATTCACACTCACATTCACACCTATGGACAATTTAGAGTTATCAATTAACCTAATCCCCAATCTGCATGTCTTTGGACTGTGGGAGGAAGCCGGAATACCCGGAGAAAACCCACGATAACATGGGGAGAACATGCAAACTCCACACAGAAGGACTCCCTCCTGGGATCAAACCAAGAACCCTCTTGGTGTGAGGTGACAGTGCTAACCACCACACCAGTGTGCTGCCCGCTGATATAATATAATGATATAATGTAATAATCATGATGAGACATGTTGACATTTTTATATCAGGGCTACCTAGAACAGCAACAATCTGAAAGCAAAAAGCTACTGGCTCCACTGTGGAGGATTTAACCCAATGAAATTGAATGAGAATAAAATGGACATGCAAACTTTTCAAAACAGCAAGATGGCTAGAGCGGTGGCCATTTTTATGTGTATCAATGCCAATGCACTGGGGGGGCAGTCCATTTCTTTACACCTGTATCCATTGGACCCATTGCAGGTTGGTTGGATGGGGGATTGGATGACTGAGCTTGAACCTTTCGAATGACAGCTGCTAGCAATTGAGCTGGCTCTGGATCTTGGAAATGATGATGCTTTGCTGAGTTCTTCCAGGATAAGCCAACATTGGTACAATTTGCTGGCATTTCATTGCTGGTTGACTTCACAGGGGTCCGTTTCACAAAGCAGGTTCAACAAACTCTGAGTCTTATCCTGAACTCTGAGTTGATCTACTCTGAGATAGGAAACTCTGAGTTTCCGGTTTCAGAACAGCTGATTTGAATCAGTTTAATCAACTCGGAGTAGTTTCACCTGGAGTTAAGCGCGTGCACCACAACTATAAAAAGCCAGCATCAATGGAGCCCCGATTCGACGAGTCACCATGGCAACGGGGAAGAGGAGGGCTGCGTTTTTCACCCCACTAGAATTAGAAATCTTAATGCGCTCATACGGCGAGTTTGCACACGTTTTCAAAAAGAAGTGCAACACCGCTGCAGCTGCAAAAGAGAGGGAGACGGCGTGGGAGAACATTGCTGCTCGGGTCAATGCGTAAGTTTAAATGTAGTCCTTTGCAATCACAATAATATTACAGGGGAAAACTGCTTGAATGGTAGCCTATTAATTTATTTCATTTAGGTGCAATCCCGCGGGGGAGAAGCGCACTTGGCAGCAGTTTAGGATGAAATATAAAAACATTGTTCAAACAGGTAAGACCTCGGCATAATCTCATGGGGGTACCTCATTTTGATCATGTTTTACATTGTAAAGTAAATATTAAGTGGCTGTTTGACTGTGCAGTTGTTTTATCCCCAACATAATGCTGTTTTCACACACATAAATGTCTTCTCATCTATATCATGTTCTGTTAAATAATTAAGCCTATTTAAACTAACACAGACTTCTACTCAGCCAACAGAAAGAAGGCAGATGCCCGTAAAACGAGCACACTTTTCTGACCGCCCTGCATACAGTTGCCTTACTCAAGTGCTCAGCATCTCCGACATTGTACAAAAAACTTCCATTTGCAAAGAAACGCAGCGCAACACACAATATCTGCTGGGATGTGAGAGCATGACTACGATTGGTAATGTTGCAAATGTAAGGACGGATTAGGTTGTGTATGTAGACGATGCTGTGACGTGAAACGGTACAGCTCAAAAAGATAATTGTCTGGAAATGCTAAAACATCTATGCGCGGTCTGAAAACCATCTCCCGACGAATATTTAATTCTCTGCGCAGTAATGCTGCACCTTCATCCACGGGATCGTTATCAAAAGGACATGCCATGTTAGTGAAAAAAGTCACCACCTACTGTGCCTAATGGACTTCTAATATACTGACTCTGATATTTTTTAATTATTTTTTAAAACGGCAGATCTAGGCTACGCCAAAACTCGCCTGCTGACTGAATGAATCAAATGGAGTGTGTGGCTCTGAAAGAGGGCGGAGACAGAGAGAAACTCGAGGTTCATTGAGAAAAACCTGGTGCCGACCAGGTTAGGTTCATACCAGACGTTGCGCTAGACTTTTTTGTCGCCGGTCATTTTAACCGACAGGGTCGTAAAAATCCGGTCATAATCTATTTTTACCGGTCATTTTCGTTTTTAAATGATAATAAAGATATTCAAAGACATTTAGTTTTCATTCGTTCGTTTTTAATAAATCCAACAAGCAAGTTATAAAGTGTGCATTAATAAGGACATGAACGAAAAGATGAACAGACATCCAAACACCGCAGCGCTTCAGTTCGGCGTCTGGTCTACATGCAAGCCGCGAGCGCTTCTGTCAAGCTGGATAGAGCGGATCGTACCAAACAGGAAGTCTGACACAGAAAAGACGAGAGAATCCGGCCAATTTTCAAAATAAAATAACAACAGCACGCACTGAGGAAAATGAGGGAATACCATGTTTATAATTTAAAATAACACAACAGTGCATAATCGAACACATTTTTCAATACCCTAATCACTTCATTACAATTTTAATTTTGTGTCACCAAGCCTACAGACTCCATAAATAAAATGGTCAGAACAATATGCCCTATTCATTCAGTGTTTATCCAACACGCTCAATACATGGACATGCAATGACAAATTGTCATTAACTTATTACGTTATAAAAAAACGATTAAAATATGGCCTTACCCATGTTTAAAATGATCTGTTGAAGTGAAAAAAACAAGTACTCACGGGAACAGATGAGTGGAGTCGATGTTTAACCGGCGCGGAGAGCGCAGGAGAAATACACTGCCTGTGTGGACAGTCAAGCGCCTGCGAGTATACTCACAGGACTTCTGCGGCACTAACGCATCTGGTGTGTCCAGGCCGTTATGTTAACAACGCTACATGAAGCAGATGCATGACTTTTTCTCTGCAGTGTGAAAACGGCAGCCACTTAAACCACTGACTGTGCACTCCACCGCCAAGTGGGCAGGGGTGGTAATTGCAACCGGTCAAATGACCGACGGCCTTCAGACTTTCCGGTCATTGTTGTAAAAAACTGGTCAATGACCGAGAATATCCGGTTAACGCGACCCCTGGTTGATACAGACCTGAATGTTCACTGACACAGTGTTTCACTTTGCCAAAATATCTGATCTTCCAACACCTACAACATGGTTAAGGCACTGGCAGCACTTGGTTTGTGGTGGTTTGAGTATGTAGTCAGTTGATGCAATGAATTTCTCAGTGCGTGCTCTGTTGACTGAGAAGCTGAGTTCATCTGCTCGAGGAGCTGTGCCTGCAGTACCTGTGCCAGGATGCATTGTGTGCAAGCTTCTGAGGCCAATAACAAAACAGTGAAGAAACATTACAGAAACACAGTTTTAGGGGACAAAAATACTCAATCCATGGTCATCTACCTTATCAGCCCTGCTGGTCTTGGTTGTCTTCTCCAGTTTGTCTTTAGGATCCTGAAAAATGTCTCCATCATACCTCTGTCCGAGTGAGGAAAAAAACTTTAATTCATAGTAACACACACAGACTCTCTTTGGGGGGAAAGTAAGTAATGGTTGATTTATAGAGAAAAGTTAAGGGTTCAGTTTAAGCAGGAGACCCAACCAGTGTTAGTACTGAATTGAATGGAACATCGCACACTCATCTTTCTTTTACAAAGGAGTCCTCATTAAGCGTATGCCTTGTGTACAATCATTTCTTTGTGAAACATGATATATACGGTAGCACTATGAGCTACTGAGCCTGTAATGTGTGAAAACAGTGTGTCATGTAGAAACAGATCATGCTCATTAATATGTAGATTAAATACTGCTCACTGAAGTGCTCATTAATGATGAGAAATATAAATATGATGTATGGAATTCATTATCTTAATGTGCAGGCTGGTGTTAAAGAAAATGAGTACGGGCTCATCCATCTCCACCCCTGTGATTTGAATTCTATGTTAATTTTTGAAGGACTTTTATTAGATAAAGTGTTTTCTACCATTTATCAAAAACATTTGTACATAGACCAAATGAAGCAGAAGACACATCTGTGGACAGGTCATAGACAGTGTGACATGCCCAACTCCCGCTTCGCCAACCGCTGTACCTGGCCGGGAAGTGGTGGTGGCTGGCTAACTCTCTAATGTTATTGCCCACTTGCTACATACAGGAGACAACCAGGACTAAGAAATGTATCTATCTATCTATCTATCTATCTATCTGTCTATCTATCTATCTATCTATCTATCTATCTATCTATCTATCTATCTATCTATCTATCATCCCAACACTGGGACACCTCCTCTATCTTACTGTCTTTACCGTTGGTGACACGAAAAGTCACAAAGAGCACCACAGCAACCAACTCTCAGACAGCAAACAGGCCTCACACCTCACCAAGTTTAGCATTAATTATAAGCATTAGTGTGGCTACTTTATTGCTACCATTACCTAGCACTGTTTCAATGAGCACAAATTCAATCATACATGTTTATGAAACAACCTTTCACATGAAAAACATCTTTTTTAAAAATTGCTTCAAAAGCCTTTTTACTATGTACAATACATCATAATTCCCCCACTAACAACTGTTTTATAGTGCTGTGAAAACACCAAGAAATGTCTCCTTCAAACAGCTGGATTTATCAGTTCACAGTTTTACTGTTTAACAATAAGGTAACAGTCTTTGGTAGATAAAAGTCATTTTTTGGTGATTGGTCTCCTTACTTTAGTAATGACAGACATACAGTATCTCTCTCTCTCTCTCTCTCTCTCTCTCTCTCTCTCTCTCTCTCCCTCTCTCTCTCTCTCTTTATATATATTTATATATATATACATATATATATATATGTATATATATATTGGATTTATTTAATTTTCTATTTTATTTTTTGTTCACTTTCTGCCTAAAACCTGTGTGTTTAAGTCTATACATTTAAAAAAATTGACAAAAGTAATGAAGCTCCGCGTAAGTTCAATCAGGAAGACTTTCATTGTGCTCATCCATTCACAATTCTCTCCATCCCACGGGTTTCCCTATTCGACTATGGATTCATCACCCTCCTTAAATCAAGCTGTATCTACGGGGTCTAATCGCCAAAGACTTGCCACAGTTTATTCTTATGTGCACATGTTAATAAATATTCTTTTACTATAAAAAAAAAAGTCTCTCCTGATTGAACTGATGAAGTCTTTGTTCTTCTTGTATGCAATGACTGTCTGTGAACATCCTGCCCATAGTTTTTGACATTATGAAAATTAGAGATACACATGATAAAGCACAGCTGTTCCTTTCGGAGAAGCCTAAATTTTCATTACGCTTTTGGGGACCAAAGACTAATTATGCAGTAAAATATTTTTTAAACAACCATCCATTTAAAAAACTAGACATATTAAAGTTAGGAAAAAAATGACATGGTTGTGCCTTGTTTGACATCGGGTAGGGTTGTCTCCAAAACAGAAGCCCTCTTTTGGGATTTGTCCCCCTTCTTATTGTTTAGTGTCAAGATTTAAGAGGTAAAAAAGTGTGGAAGAGTCTGTATGCTCTGATCTCTACAGCCTAATAACTCTATGAACATCACTTCTTTGTATTCTCTATATATGTGCCCCGGTAAGACTGATTACTGAGCCAATAGAAGGTGTGTCACAATCACAGGACCGTACTCTAGGAAATGACAGACATACGTATTTATTAGATTACGTCATCGTATGTAGTCATAGGCATGTGTGTTCTTGAGTTGGTTGAATATGACCGGACTGTCTACTGAACATTATGTGTAAAGCAGCTGGTCTTTGGGAGCCCAAACAGACCGTCCATAGACTGATCATCATTCAGTGAACAGACAGCACAAAGAGCCTCGGAGCTTGACCTATGCCTGTCAGTTACAGTTGTACCAGAGCACTGAGGCGTCTTTGCTCTTGTCGTACATTTCAGACATCTAAGTGGCCCTCATCATACACTGAGTGAGAAACAGGGCTGAGGCACTGTGCCAAAGGACACTCTGCAGCAGAGCATATGGCTGGTGGATAAATGCACTCATGTAGATACAAAATCCTCAACAGGACAGTATCTGTGTTCTGACTCAGACCAAACTTAATGTTTCACCTTTTCAGCAGTGTTCAGTCATACTAGAAGGATTTCTGACTGGAATTGGACTGAAACAAAATCCATCAACTGTCATTACTGACTAATCTGTTGATCATTTAAAATTTGACAAAGCCAGTACCTAGCCCAAGCTCTTTTGGGGGGTAATTCACCCAGGGACTTACCCTGCAACGCACTGCAAGTTTGACTCATTCCAAGTCAAAAATCCCAACATCTGACTTGAATGTGTCTTATTGCATCTGCTTGGGAAACATAAACACCAGCAGCAAACTGGTATTTGTATGGCAAGTTTATGAGCTTCAAAAGCATCGTCAGAGAGCCTACATTAATGACCACAGTGACATTAGTGAACCAAAAGGACGTATGAGATGATTCAACTGTTTTGCTCATCTTTGCTCATTAAAAAGTCATGAGCAGCAGCTCAAACTGTGAAAACTGAGGACCATAATAGTGTGAACCACCACAGCCAATTGCTTTAAGTTATTGTGTGCGTTTGCTTTGTGTGGATGGAGATGGAGATACGCATGCTCACAAAGACTTCTATCAAGCCCAAATCAATTCAGTGAGAATAGAAATGGCAGCTACAATGTTGTTACACAGGCTGTTCTCACAATTTTTTTTCTTATGTTTTCCTACAAAAAGTAATGCACCCAAATTCTTACTCAGCCCACGTATTTTTGAAAGGCTGTGATCACATGACCTATGCGCTGATGGCAGTAAACAAGGAAGCAGTCCCATGTGCTTGTAACGAGGCAGGTTAGGGTGGTGGATGGATCACAAATAACCAGACTTTCCAGGACTTTCCCCCGGAGTCATGTGCAGATCCATGTGAACTTTGAGTTAATTTAAGGTATGTCCTCACCATGTTTCTTTTCCTAAACATAACCACAGTAACTTTTATTGCCTAAACCTAACCACTGTAACTTTATGCTACTTACATAACTGTATACTAAGAATGTAACATCATTTGTGGGGTGCAAATTCATAGGATATCATATGAACTGTTGTATAACAATACGTAGTGTTACAGCACGTTTCACAACACAAACACTACAGAAAAGACTGAATAAAGTCAAAATCTATGAAAAGGTAATTCAGCTTGGGTTTACTGTGAGCGCTGCCATGTTGCCGTGACATCACGTTTGTCTATGTTGGCAAACTCCAGCATGGTGGATCTTGCCTGAGTTTACAATTTGGAATTCCAACAGAGGTCTTTTTTTTTTCCTCCAAGTTCCGAGTACAATTGATTGCAGTGTCAGTGCTTCAGTCTAATGTCAGTTACATGTCCACTTTAGAGATGTTGTTAACCATATCAGACTTATCTCATTCTCTCAGATGTTTTAATATGGACTTGTCTCAGTCTGGGTCATGTTCGAGTCCAGCTGACTTTAATTTTTCATTTTTCTCAACTTTGATTTCCTGTCTGACATCACTGGCTGCTCTCAGAACAGACTGGTGTCAGTCAGCTGCCACTTTCCCATAGAGAGGCTTTTTTTTTTTCATTTAAAAGTAAGGGGTTGTGCTTACTTTCCATTTTCATCATTTAAGATATGTAATTCATCAAAGTTGGCTCCATGATGGGGTCCAGTAGGGGTGTGCCATATCATATCATTATAATTCTTAATATGATGTGAAAAATTCATATTGTGATACTTTCAGCATGGCTGAAAGCGAAATTATTATAGACTCCCAATGGTTCCAAATAGGCGAGCAGCTTCAGTAGTGTGGAATAAAGTGTGGCGTCCTGAATGTTTTATGAACAGCCTCGGACTTCTGAGACTCTTTTAGCGACTTACCGCACAGAGGCAACTCATTCAGTGGCTCCTCTGGCAACAGCACAGCGTCCCTCCCTCTCCTCTCTCGCCGTGTGCACACGCAAGTCAGTGCTGTCAAGTGATTTTGTCGTAAACCTTTGGTAATGTAAACCTACATGATACTCGTGGCTCAACATAAAACTACATATATGTGGATGTGCGATAGTTATGGGATTTTAACAGCCTGTCACAGTTTACAGCGTGATGATTAGAGGAGAAATGGCAGAGCATAAAGGTCCAGATGGGAAAAAAAATAATTCAATAATTTAGGCTTTTGCTAAAACAGAGGAAATGTTGATTTCAATGTATTGATCCCAGGGTACATTTTTTTGTATTTGGAAACAGTTTGAATTAGTATTTTGTAATAGATTTTATTTTGTTGCACTATTAATATTGTATACAGAATCTGAATGAGAGATCATTTTTGGCAAACTGTTAAGTTAATACGTCAAACTTATTTTGTTGCAATTCTTTGTTCTTAACAGTATTTTTTATTTATTTTTTACTAATTTGTCATATTGTCAAGAATATTGTTAGCGCAAAAATGTTCTTGAATATCGTGATATTATTATTTTTGAACTTCATTCACTGTGCCCCTTCACTTGAATAAAAGCATGATGATGCTTAAAGGAGAACTATTATGCTTTTCCTCTTTTCTGACCTATAAATGTTGCATACTTGTGTTAAACGATGCCAAAGCGTCAAATAATGAGGTTCGTGCATTTGGAAGTGAGCCCTGCAAGCTGTTTTGGATGGCTCTGCACGCTGTGTTTTACAGTCTTTTTTAAAACAGTGTAGTCTGTGTGACATTAATGTGTGCCGGACTTACTTATATGGGCATGCCCAGGCATGCCGGCAGCCCTTCGGAAGTCCTCGGGAGTGTGACCAATCACAGCGGAGTGGGCTCGTTGGGAGGCGAGGGCCGGGGGGTGGAGTAAATTACACAGACCGTTTTTGCGGGATGCAGGAATTACAAGGAAGCAGTGCAGCGAGAGGCACAGCGTCCTGAAGATCTACAAAGCTTTGTGTGCAGGTAATCGTGTGTAGCTGCTCTATAGGAGTCCAGAAATCAAATACAAAGGCCCAAAAATGAGTATAATAGGTCCTCTTTAAGTGTAGTGTACAGTAGCTTAATTTGGCCACCACTAACAGATGCAGACCTTCGCTTCCCATTGGGTCTTGTCAGTCACAACGTGTCAGGTAAAAACATTATAGCTATCCTTCTTGTATGGGTACTCGACCTTGTCATCGGTCCAAACAAAGAAATCTCTGGTCTTACTTTTCACCATTTCTGTAGTAGTTTCTGTAACTAAGCAACCAACCATAGACAATCTGCTTCCTGTTTATGTTGGCACACGCGTGTGCCCAGTGTATGTGAATGCTCATGTAATGAATACATTCTTAGGTGTGTCAGTATGGACAGAGATTATTCTAAAATGCTTATGAGTATAGAGATCATTTTTGTTTTAAAATTCTATTTTAAAATGTGGCCTAATATTCATCAAGACTGTCCTGAGCAGGATGAGAGCATTCATTCATTTTCCGTAACTGCTTATCCTGTTGGGGGTTGCAGGGGAGCTGGAGCCTATCAGAGCAGACACTGAGCGAAAGGCGAGGGACACCCTGGACAGATCACCAGACTATCACAGGGCACACATAGAGACAGACGACCAGTCAGACTACATTCACACCTACAGGATATTTAGAGTCACAAATTAACCTAGCCTACATGTCTTTTGACCGTGGAAGGAACCCTGAGTACCCAGAAAAAAACACACTGACATGGGGAGAACATGCAAACTCCACAGAGAGGGGCTCCCCCACCCAGAGGTTCGAACCAGAAAACCACTTGCTGTGAGGCGACAATGCTAACCACTGCACCACCACCAGAATGAGAGCAGTGTTTGGTTAAAGATGTAGTCTCTGCCTTCATCTGCTCTCTAACTTACAAACAGGCACAACATCCCCTCTGAGTATCCCATAAAGACGATGAATCATTTTTTTAATTGACTCTGGCCCCATTTTAAAAAATGATACTTAATCTCAAAGTTCAATGTCAAGGCAAATAAAATGTTTACATGCTGTTCATTTAACAACAAGGTACAAAAAAAGCATTCACATGAGATTTATACCCTTGGTGGCTGCTATCAGCTTGTTGCAGTGTCACACCACTCAAAACATTCAGGCAGCAGGGAGGTGGAAGGATATCTCTTTTATGATGTTATCTGTTCCAGATGTATTATATGTGGCTTCACGGCTCTATGATGCCAGACTTCATTCATCTCCAATCTTATTATCAGTCCCCTGTCATGGAAGGACAAATGAAAGGTGAATGAGGTGTCGCAGCCACTGTCACTGTCTGCTTTGCAAATGCTCAACTGATGATAAATATGTCTGAATATCATGTCAACATTCTGGTTGCCACAAGGTTTACCGCTGTCTGCCGGCATGCAATGTTGTTTAGCAGGAGAGGCTCATCTTCATGGCTAAATTGTAAAATGTCAGTGTAGATTACAGTGTGTGTGGAAGAAATAGTGCTGAGGCTACACTCTAATAAAGATAGGCTTCACAGACCTCACTGTAGACTGGCTGCAGGTAAATGTAATGTTTACAGTTTGCCATTTTATTTCAGTGTATACATATCTAGTATAGTGCTTTGTGCTAACAGTCCCACAATGTTGTCATGATGCAGCCCAGTCGTCATAGGAAAATCTTGGCATTGTACGTTTCAGAAAACGACAGATACATTACATTTGTACGTTTCATACATATGATATCACCTTTTCTAAGGTGACGTAGTTTGTGAGCTGATAGGTGGAGCGGATGGTGGATGGTGTGACATCTAAAAGAGACGCCTGCCAAGCTGCAGACCACTGTTTGAGACCAACAAACAACAAACTTGGTTAAGATTTAGTGAGTCATTGCTGCATTTGCAGCAGCTTTTTAGTCACCAAATGTGTGTTTTAGCCACCCATTGCTGTTTTTCCAACGACTTTTTTACTGTAGGCACAAAAAGCAGTTGTTTTCATGCCTCTAGGTCAGCAAATGCCGTGGCTGGTGGCATTATGTTTTTGGGTTGTCTGTCTGTCTGTATATCCCATCCTTTTGAACACGATATCTCAAGAATGCAAGATACACTTTAAATTTGCTGCAAACATCCACTTAGACTCACTGATAAGTGATTCAATTTTGGTGGTCAAAGGTCAAGGTCACTGTGACCTTGCGTGCATCTCTTTTTTGTCAACGAGATATCTCAAGAACAGCCTGAGGGAAACTCCTTAAATTTGGCACAAATGTCCATTTGGATAAAATGATGAAGTGATGATATTTTATATCCAAAAGGCCAAAGGTCAGTTTCACTGTGACATCATAATGGTCTGCTAAAAAAGTTTACAGAGATTTCGCTGCTTGTCCTGCCGGCATTGGGCCCTCCAAGCCAGGTATGTTAAGCCATAATCTTCATAATCTAGTTATAACCAAGTGGGTGTTTGTTTTTTGCCTAACCTTACATTAACCACAGCATTGATGAAACATAAAGTTTTAACATATGTTTCTGCACCAACATTATTTCTGGCGATTGAGGTGTATGATGTCCATGATTCTGTGATTTCAGTATGAACTCTTAAACCAGTATTTACTTAGATGTCCAGTAAAAGTGCATTTTGAACAACAACACAATGATAACCTGGTTGGTTTTCAATAGGCAGCATGAGTGAAACTCTGAATCATCCTCCAACCTGTTACACTGAAACACACCTGTACAGACATACTGTAGTGAACAACAGCCATAAGGCACTGGTTTATATTTGAAATGTGTAATAGTGATGTGATTCTAACAGAATTACTTGCGTAGACATGCAAGTGTTAAACTTGTGTATCAGAGATCTGTACATGGTGTGCAAAGTATACAGAATGAACCATAAACTGAAGTAGGTGCCCCTCTGCTGTTTGCAGCCATTGCGTTTACTGTTACTGTAAATAAAGTACGTTTTGGAGTCTGTCTATCACTGAATAGAAAAGGAACAAATTATCTCAGCTTTTGTGCAGGTTCTGTTAAAAATATTGGTGGGGGGACAAATTTCCATATTTCATATACTGAAGGTGGCATAACCTCCTGTCCCCCACAGTGATTACACATCACGAGCAGATTATTAAAAACTCATTCTGAGGGTAGTCTGACTCACGGGATCTCGACTGAGGCCGTAAACGCACCATTGGCCGGCTATTTAGACCAGTATTCTCACCCCCTTTAACCATCTGCGTGTGACCATTTTCAAAATCCGCCTCACTATGGGAAACAATATCAACAACC
The DNA here is from genome assembly GCF_006386435.1 of Epinephelus moara. Lineage (NCBI taxonomy): Eukaryota > Metazoa > Chordata > Actinopteri > Perciformes > Serranidae > Epinephelus > Epinephelus moara. The sequence goes on along the minus strand of NC_065517.1, from coordinate 5,493,688 downwards.
TCAGAGCTAACAGCCGACATGCTGAAAATGGCAAGTTTTGACAAAGATGTGGGTTTTGCCTGCTTTCAAATCTTTTTAACGTCTCCAGTCAAACAACACCTGAATTCGATCCTTTTTGTCCCAGGGGTCTGATCCTAAGCTGTTCTGACTCCCTGCCAGATCAGCAAATTTTCTGTTGCCTGTCTACAGAGCCACTCTACACCCATGAGTTTGTCTGATTAGCACAACCTAACATAGCAGCAGTGCTAACACCAGACCCTGAGCCAAGTCCCAACACACTCACACAATACTGAAACGGCTTGACTCTGCCATTAAACCTGTAACAACCATTGGGTAAAGTTAGCTGTGTGATGTTAACAGTTAGCCCTGTCACGAGTCACTATTTATAAAAGGGCAATGTTTCCGAATCCTGGGTTTGGTACCGCCCAGGACAGTTGTGTCTGGTTTGGAAAAACCCAAACAACCCAGAGCATCAGTGATTTGGAAGTGTAACTGCAGAGTGACACAAAAATGCCGCCACACAAGTATTAAATGCTCACAACAGTATAGGCCACATGTGTAGGCTATAGCGTAGGCTCTGCATAGAGCTGCTTCGCTCAGAGAAGAGAAAGCACAATGACATGCCTATATTTAGCAATTATAATAAACTCATTACTGGCATGAGACATGCCAAATGATCAAATATTGCAGAATGTCAATGTGACAAATGACTTCTGCTCTTTAAGTGTCAGGCGCCCATTTCAGAACCTGTGAAAAGACCATCCACTATAGATTATCAGGTTAGAAATCCAATAATTGCACCACCATTGCAAAATTAGCTCTTGGAAGCAGAAGATGATTAAATGTCTGGCAGGGTGTGTATCTGAGATTCACTAAGGAAAATAGAGGGAGCAGTGTTTTGGCATAATGCTGATATTAAAGCTTTTTTGTCATTTAAAGGAAGCCCTGTAATACAGATCAGATTAGAAATGTAAGCATGCATTAACATTCTGCAGAACTGTCACATGGATTTTATGTTTCCACAAATCAACAGTTACAAGCTTCCACTAATAGAATTCAAAGAGAAAAATGTAGGGAAAACAAAAGCAGCTGGTCATTACGCTGCAGATCAGCCAGAGTCCCTCGAGTTATTACTAAAAAGAAAAAAAAAGAACATGGAACAGTACACTGTAAATTGTAGGTTTATAAAACACAAATTTCTGCATTTTTTCCTGAACAGGGGTACACCACAACCAGTTTAGATGTCTCCTTTGGACTGTGCTGGTATCAACTGGTTCATATGGTTGGGCGGGTGCACAAATTTTCAAATTGGTTTGATATTAAGCTAAACACCCAACGAGACCAGTGTACTGAATTTTACCACGAGGTGTCACACTTGATTCAGCAGCCGCTCCTAAGTGGAACATAATAACACAGCAAATGAGCGACCGACTATCGCATGTCATTGCACGACATTGAAGCTCTCTCTCCTCACTGAATCTATTTAAATATGCACTTCATGTAAACAAACCAGGTACCCATCTGCTGTGTCTGTGAGACATAACCGCTTTAATGATGGGCAAGTACGCTACCTGCTATTAAGTAAGTGTAAGTTTAGCATTGTGATATATATATTTGAGATGACATACAATAAAGCCAACAGCAAGTAGATTGATAGTAGAGAGAAAATTACGGCTGGCAATCTCCCTCCAGTTAGTTGCCCCTTTATTTGAGTTTTTGTAGTGAGCTAAGAATGTATTGTATAGCCACCTCCTTATTTCAGCTTCATGAATCAGCCGTTCCTCATCTATGCTTTCAAAGCAAGTGTCAGAAGTAAATAGGAATGGGACATCAGACAGGCACACAGCATCACCCGCAGCCTGTTTGGACACCTCCCTCATAAGCTTACAATCCAAACCTTTGCTATATTGGCACCATTTTAGTTTTCTCGAGAGACTAACTCCAGTATGTCACGTGTCTTCACCCCAAAAAACACATTCATTTTTTGGTAAACAAGCACAATGTGCACCCCCCCCACCAAACTATTAGAATTTGATCTCCTTAAAGTTGTTGGCCTTGGCTCGGTGGTGCCATTGTTCCATTTTCTCCAAAAAAACACCCTCCATGCAGTTAGTTTCAGGTTCCCAGTGGCATTTGAGCCACCTATCCCAAGTGTTTTTGCTGACCCTCTGCAACATTTCTCAGTGGCGTCTGAGTCAATGAACCAGGTTGTTTTTCATGAACCCACTAGATGGCTGGTTTAAAGAGTGTTTAAAGAGAGTTCAAAGAATAGCAATTCAGTGCGCTTTCAACCTTTTGTTAAACAAAAAGCGACATCTAGTGGGCTCAGAAAGTAAAGAAAAGGCCATCACTAGGTTTCAGTCCAATGGGACATTTTTCAGACTAACAGGGCTTCAAAATTTTGGGCTTTAGAACCAATGGGTGGTGCCACTGTCAGTCCCATTGTCCTATTGCTGATTACTAATGCAATACACGTTGGATTTAGCACTGTGAAGTCGATAGAACAGGTTGCTGATTTGGACTACTTTTTAAGTTGCCTTAAATATAACAGGTTTCATCCAGTTTGCATACAATTAAACTGATTTGAGCTCATACACTGGACTCGGCAAAACCAGAAATTGACCCATCTCTATGGTTCATTCTTTATGGTTGCTATGATTGACAGTTTATGACAGTTTCCACAGGTGAAGAAAGAAAGTCTTGGGAGCTGATTCTATTTAACTTAAAAAAAAATAAATAAACTTTTTGGTTTGGTATGTTGAATAGCCACAGATGTCTGCCCTGATCCCAAGGGTTACTTCCCTATAATTGTTTTGGTATTTTCTTATGCTATGATTTTCACATAAGCAAGAACAAGTTAGATAATTCAGATGTGAGCTGTTATTTTTCTGTGATTCCATTTTAACTTCCATTGTGACTGCATAGTACATTGTGTTTTGAGAACAACAGCCTGCTCTCAGTGAACAAACAGCTGCTGCAGGCTCTTTGACTCTGTTGTAGAATACAGTGCATCATTTCCTCATGTGTTGGCCCTGCAGGAGACAGACAGAGGAGCACTTAAACCCCCCATGACTGTCATCCAACAGGAGGTTAATTTGTTGCCCATGGCAACATCACGATGTTCAGCCTTTGCGACAGCTGCCTTGTAAAGTGCTCTCTGAGTCTATATACATCAGACCACCAGGAGACAGACAGTGATATGCAAACTGTGAGGAATGTCTGCTCCTTTAATGACACAGTGTGGTCATATCAGTTGAGGTGATTCATTCTTTTTTGTAAGGTGTCAATATCGGACAGGTAATTTATACACTGTAAAGCATGACAGCTGCCAGCCATCTTTGATATGTTTCACACGGATCAAGTACAATCCAGTCCGGGCCCACTCAGGGCTAACGGCAGGGAAAAAATTGTTGTGTTGAACCAAAGCTGGCACCTAACTCTGACACAACCACAAAGATAAAAGTATGTTTAAAGTTTTATTGCTAAAGAAATTAGCTCTTACTCCATCGTGGAACTCCAAAGCTTTCTTTTTCTCCTGATATCTTGGAACCAAGGTACAACGTCCCATTTCTACATAGCTGTACCAACACTTTACAGCGGCACCAAAGCTTAGGTAATGGTCACTGAGAGTCGAGTGGCAATAACCTGCGATTCATGGATTTCCATTGCAACAGACTCCTATGTAACTGTGACTGCACATTATATCAGCAACATCAGTCATGTGCTCCAAACAAGAGCTGGTCATCAGAGCCACACAGCTGCCAATTTGGCGGTATTGTTGCAAGATGTTAAGTAGTGGTGACAGACAACTCCACCAACATGGCGGTTGTTGCTCAGGTTGGTAATGTCCTCTGTGTCATATCAAAAGGGCTTTGTATTTGCATGCGTGCCTGCTTGGGCAGACCTTCACTGACGTAGGTAAACTTCACACAAGACACCCTTTGCAAGAGCTGAGGAGGAAATGGAAAAGTGCTGTAAAGCTCTTATGTCTCTCTCTAAGGATCCTCTAAGCATGCCTCTTACCAAGGTTGTGCATGAAGTGGTGTTTTCTCTCCTGTCCAAGCTGGCCAAGAGGTATTTGTGCATCCCAAGCACCAGCGTTTCCACAGAGCAAGTATTCTCCACCACAGGAGATGTCGTTACTGCACAGTAAAGCACATTGACTCCTCAGCATGTGGACCAGCTTGTGTTTTTACACAAGAATTTGGAAATTCCAGCACTCAGAGGCTGAACTTATTTGTCATTTTGCATTTCCATGCATTTTCACTGTTTCATTGAGGCCTTTTTTTGCATCATTTGTTATTTTTCATGTTCTGCTGTTTGAGCTTTTACAGATTTTTTTTTTTATAAATATATGAAAGCAGTTTCATTTTGATGTTTGACAAAATATTCTCATATGTACTAATACAACGAGTTCTTTCGGTTAACTGTTTCTGAGCTATAGTGTTCAAACTTTGATTCTGAAACAGGATGGATAGTGTGAGTAAAACCCTTTTCACAGGGATTGTGCTATAAGTCTCTTCTCTACACTGCTTTCGTATTTTTACACAGAGCCAAATAACAGCAGCAAAAGAGGTGTGACAGGAGTGACATGTAACACAACAGCGTTGGCCTCTAGTATGACATACAATATATGCATTGGCAGGGCCTTATAATTAATGACAATGGCATTAACATGACAATAGCAATCATTTACCATCCCTGTTATATGGTGGCTGATCTTGTCCTCTGCTCGGAGGGTGAGGAGCCCCCAGACCTCATTGTTGTCATCAAACATTTTTGGCGCTGTTCTTCTTCTATGAGTTAGCTGCTAACCGCTATCAGCGACCTTTTAAGTGTTTTTTCTCAGCCTCTTCAGCTATTGATTTGCACCCGCTACCACATTTCTCTCCCCAAGTTTAAGGTTACCTGCCCCATGAGCTGACCCCAACCATTACACTTTGACCTCACCTGACATGATGACGTTGTCATGTCAGATTGGAGGAATTAAGAAAATTTCCACATTTCAACCTTGTATTCATATATCCTTCTGATATGAAATCTCCCATGGTGGGTTGATGCATCAGTCATTGGTTCAAATATCTAAAAGAGCATATGTGATTTTTTTTCCACTCATTTACATAACCACTTATACTGTATTATGACTGTCAATACAAAAGGCTGAAATAGATTGATGCTGTTACAGAGCTGTGGAACCTTGCATTTAACATGGGAGATCATTGTTGTTTCCTGTTTTCCTCTGAAAGTCAACAATGGTTTCTTTTAACTAGGGATGTCAGTTTTGGTAAATTTTGCTTTTCATAGCCATTATCATTATTAGACAAAAAAAAAAAAAAAAAGCAAAATGATGTGAAATACGAGGGGCCTTTCTTATTGGTCCGGCGCTCCTTTGACACATTGAACTTTGTCAATGTGCTTTCAAAGTGCATTTAGGTGGTGAACTTTAAATGTTTTGTGATCAAAATTGAGCTGTTTAATCACCGCAGTGACCTGGGAAGGTGGGTACAATGTTTCCATGGCAACACTGTTGGGTCAGGTTGGTGTTACTAGCAATAATCGCCGAATAAGCAGCACAGCTAGCTAACATTAGCTTCTTCCTGACCCAGCTGGTGTGCAGTGCAGAGGGCCAAGGCTAGCTAAGAAGTGGAGTGTGGGGAGTGAGCACTATGTTTCTGCATTTTAACATGGCTAACCAGCTGTCTGTCTCCTACCAGATCTGAGTGGTGCACAGCACAGTAATCTGAAGAGTAGCAAAATTAAACTATAGACCAACATGCATAACTGGTCAGCAATATTCTCAGCAGTTAACCTATTAATGGTTAACCTTCCCTACTGTTAACAATGACCTTTGTTGTTCTCTAACCATAACCGCATACTTTTTGTGTCTGAATCCATCCAAACATTAATTATTGTGGTGGCAGAAGAGGAAACTGTTATATTGGTTGTTTTTGTAAATGTTTTAGAGGGCACTTACAGCAGTGATGTCCTGCTGATAAGGACATCAGGATTGATCAGGAAAGACATCTGCGGTAGTTTGTTTTAAAAAGCAATGAATTTTTAGTTTGGAGGATTTATTGGGCTCTTCGGCTGCTACAAGTTACACATTTTTCACCAGCTATTCTCTTATTTTGTCTGTAGGCTGTTTGGTGCTGAGCAGGTAGTGTACTGTGTGTATATCAGTGGTTGTTACCTGCTGCTGGAAATCAGGTTGAAGAGAGCAGAGTTTGTGTGCAATCCAGAGTTGGTGATGAATTTGGCAGTAGGAAGAAGTTCATGTGACATTGGATTGGCTCAGAGTGCGTCTCAGCTGTATTCATCCTTTCTTGTACGAAGTGGAAATAATTAAATACTAATAATAGTTTTCACCTGGTCATTCTGTTCAAAGGAGAGAGCTGTTGCTCCATTATTTTGTGTACTTGAGCTGATTAGGTGATGAGAAGCCAAGACAGACTAAAAGATGGAGCTGGGAAATTGCTTCTTACCATATTATTTACAGATTAAATTGAATGAATTTGAATGTTCCGTTAGATGGTAGATGAGAGTTTGGGAGTTTATCAGTATTCTAGTTTATTTGCATACTAATTTTGTATTGGCTCTTTTTGGGAAATAGTATATAATTGAGATATCTCCAAAATCTGCTTTTATTTTTCCATCCTTGTGAGAATGCACTTGCCACCAAATTAGTTGTAATCAGAGAGACACTGTCCTAACTGAATCGAGTGAGTATTTATAGCAGCATACACTTGTGGAGTCATGGCAGTGGCAAATGGGGAACCAGACTAGTGAAGAAAATCAACACAGATGAGGTAGTAAATCCAGGCTGTGTCCAGGTCTGTCTGAAGCCTCCGGCCTCCCTGTCCTGTTGATGCCTCCTAATTATTGGCTGAGTTATGGGTTAGCAGGCTGCCCATTGGGAATCCAATATGTGAGATTCATGTGTTTTGTTCAGAAAGCCATTTCACAAAGCTGTTTTGGCAGTGACAGACAAGTCTATTACCCAACATGCAGCTTACAGGGCCAGTTGGAACAAAACTTTTGCACTGCAGCACAAGCGAATGGCGAGCCCATAGACAGTCTATTTTCTTAGGAAATTGTACACAATATGGAAACTCTGTGCCATCAGTCATATCACAAATACATATTACCAACTCAAAGTTTCACTGTAGATAGAAAAGTCAGCCAAGTCACCAGAAGAAAATGTTGGCATCATATGTTTCTGCAAACCACAGATATGTTACATTTGGGTATTTTATATGAATCATACCAACATTTTGAAAGAAACGTAGTAAGCTGACCATGTCATCTGGAGGTGGAGGGGATAGTGCTGTAGACCACTGTTCAAGACCAACAAACAGCAAAACCAGGGTTTTCTTAGGGGGTCATTGCGGGGTCTCTGATAGCTTTTTAGCCAACAAACATGGTTGGGTTTTTTTGGCAACTTGTTGACTATGTGGCATAGAAAGCAATGGTTTCCTCAGGAGATTTCCATTTCCACCAGGGATAGTACCACAAAAAGTGTTTGTTTTTACAGACACTGCTACATTTCCACCGGGGATGGTGGCACCAAAACCGGGTATTTTAAGCCAAAACAGCATATTTTCTTTACCATGACCAAGTGGTTTTTGTGACTAAGTCTAACCACACATTGTCCAACAGCGCTGCTGAAACGTGCAGCCTGTTCTTATGCATTATTTGTACTTCGTATTCGTACATACCCCAGATTATCATGAGCGAGTAATTTGTGTATAACTCGGGTATTTGGGAAGGCTGCATTCACATTACCAATGCACTAACGTGAGGAAAGAATAAAGAAGGAAGCGGTCTCATAAGGTGGCAGATTTAGGTGGTAAATCTGTCACAGAACACAGGACTTTTACAGGGAGACCAGTGTTCAGAACAGCGTAAACTCTGAGTGAGCATTGAGTCATTTTAAGGTACGTCTTGCCATGTCTCTTTTCCTAAACCTAACCACAGTAACTTTAAATGTGTACCTTAAAGTTAAGTACGTAACATCGTTCATGGGATGCTAAATCATATGATATGATACAAACCATTGTGTGTGCATTTCCGTAGGATATCATACAAAATGTTGTATGATGATACATTGACACATTGCAATGTATCTGCTACATAATAAAGTAGAAATGTAACACATCCGTTGTTTGCAGAAACTTGCTAACATTTGCTCTGGTGATTGGGTTGGAAAATTGTTCCTGTGGTCCTAAACATGGTCAGCGTACATGTTTCCACCAAAGGTTGTCATAAAATTGTTCCCAATCCCAAACCCCTGTAACCCTTTTTTTTTTCTCTTTAAAATGATCAGGGTAAGTTCTGTGCCTCAACCTAATCAAACCTTAATCACAGAGAAGGCAGAACAGGGAATGATCATATGAATCATTTTGTGGCAGTGACTTGTAATGGCTTTAAAAGGCAAGGTCATGGCAGGAGAAACAAAATGTAATTTATTTTAAAATGATAGCTCAGTTCAATTTAGGTGTCCCAACAGTCATTCCAGTGGGGTAGCATACACAATACCAAGCCTTCTGAATGTGGCTCTCTTAAATGATGTTATTAATTAGACCTCCTATAATACACCAAGCACCATCTCTCCTTCTCCCTCTCTCTCTCCTTTGCTAACACTCATGTCCTGTTACTGCATCTCGCTAACTCGGCTGTACTGCATGTCACTAACTCGGCTTCTTCTCCGGAGCCTTTGTGCTCCACTGTCTCACAGGTTAACTTATTGCAGCGGTGCCTGGATAGTGTGATTTGTGTGGTTGTGCTGCTGCCGTGGTCCTGCCTGATGCCTCCTGTTATCATTAGTCATACTTCTGCTGTTATTATACACATATGATTATTGTCACATATGTATACTATCAGATATTAATATATACTTTCAACATATTGTATCACAATAGCCTGTAATATTAATTAAAATATTATTACTTTCATTAATGTTGTTATAAGCTACTGTCATTACCGTCTGTCCTGCATCTCTCTCTCTCTCTCTCTCTCTCTCTCTCTCTCTCTCTCTCTCTCTCTCTCTCTCTCTCTCTCTCTCTTTCTGTCTCATTGTGTCATACGGATTACTGTTAATTTATTATGTTGATCTGTTCTGTGCGATATGTATCTATACGTCTGTCCATCCTGGAAGAGGGATCCCTCCTCAGTTGCTCTTCCTGAGGTTTCTACCGTTTTTTTTCCCCTGTTAAAGGGTTTTTTGGGGAGTTTTTCCTTATCCGTTGTGAGGGTCATAAGGACAGAGGGATGTTGTATGCCGTAAAGCCCTGTGAGGCAAATTGTGATTTGTGATATTGGGTGTAGAGTGTGTGTGTAGTGTGTGGTCAATTAGTAATTACTAGGGATGAGCGAATGTACCATTATCTGTATCTGTGTCTGTATATGTTCAGTCAACTAAATTATCTCTATCTGCTCTTGAAACTGGCAGAGTTTAAGACATAAGTGGGTGGATTTTAAATCTAAAGTGGGCTGGACCAAATCAGAAGTTATTATGATGAGCCTGAAATTGGTCAACGGAATATTATGGTACTTGGTTGATCTGACCAACCAATTATTGGATTGATCGTCACAACTGCCTTGGACTGGTTGCTTTAAATTTTACTGCAATCATCCACGTGCGCTTCAAGATAGATTCTAATAACTTGATTTAGTTTTGAATCTTGCGCTGTCTTATGGTGAACAGTTTTAATGTGTCCAATTCTTTCGTTCTTGACCAAATAAACGGCATTTTGTGTTTTGCCATAGTTAGCAAGTGTTAGCATGCTAACACACTAAATTATGTTACCAACCATGGTAAACTTCCTGGTTAACATCAGCATGTAAACATTATCACTTTGAGAATATTAGCTCACTGATGTTAGCATCAAGGCAGAGCTAAGTAAAGCCTTACAGTAATGTTAGCATGGCTATAGACCAGGGTTTTTCCCATGTTTTTCAAGCCAAGGACCTCTTAGCTGAAAAAGAAAGGGAACAGGGGCCCCCTCCTACATATGTAAAATTGAGCTGAACTTGAGATAATTCTCTGGATATTTTCGAGTCTTCTGTCGTTTGCACTTGCGTGTAGCTGCTTAGTCAGCAGCAGCTGGAGCATGGCTAGATGCATTAGCCTCATCCTCTGTACTTTTGCTGGTGGTTTTCTGAGTGTCTTTTGCTCAAAAAGTTACAAAACGATCCATTGTAGCTCACAAGAAAGTCTGTGCACTTGGAATAATAATACAACTAATTGCCATATGCCTATGTAAATGTTAGCTGACTAGTTCACCTAACCTTTATAAATAAGTGCCACACACTGATTTAGCGTTAGCTAGCTGTGTATTTTCAAACATGAATTTCTGACGGACTGAAAAAAAACACAATTCAATAATTTGGTGGCCTCTCTGCAGTTACTCTAAGGACCCCCTTGAAGTCACAGAACCCTAGTTGAAGACCGAGACTCTTTCGGGGCTGTTTCCTGGTTCTATACTACATAGGTTACTAACTGTTTACAGGATACTTATCTTTAAGGTACAGGCCTATTGACTATTGTTGCAGTTAGTCTCATTTCATTAATGTTAACAACGTTTTCATTGTGATTTTGTTTAATGAAAAATGTGTTAACTGACAGCCCACTTCTTAGAAGTGATGTCTCCCCCTCCTCTTTTTCTAGTTTTCTCTGTGATTTGCTGCACCTTCTTCTGCTGCTTGCTTCATTCATTTTTGAACTACTGTAGCTGTAGCCTGCCTGACTACCTGGCTGATGGCCAGTTTGGGAGAGGTGGTGTAAGAGAGCGGGGCGGGGTCAAGTGAAATATAAATATATACAGTCAGGTCCATAATTATTTGGACAATGATACAGTTGTCGTCATTTTGGCTCTGTACACCACCACAATGGGTTTTAAATGAAACAATGAATACNTATATATATATAGATATATATGTTTGTATGTATGTATATATAGATAGATAGATTGATAGATAGATACTGTATGTTTATATACAACACACATCACTAATCATATACAGTGGCAGCTTCCATAAGGCTCTATGTGAGCCCTTTTGTTTCTCTTCAGCCTACACATACAATAAGTTAATACATATGTATATATATGTGTATATATACACACACATATATATATATATATATATATATATACATATATATATATATAAAGCCAACAGACTGAGAAACAGCTTTTTTCCACGAGCTGTGAACTCACTGAACTGACCGACTGACTGACTGACTGACTGTACCAAACTGCTGCACTGCACTTTACTGTACCATACCATCTATCAACACATCATTTACTGTACCATACTGCTGATCCAACAGTCAATCTCATCTATTTTTCTTCTTTTTCTTCATCTCGGTTTTAATCTTAATCTTATTTGAAACAGTTGAAACTGGCTCAACTTTTGCTGATACACAATGCAATGTAATCATGTCACCCACCTCAGCTAGTTAAGTAAATGCATGTGCATATTCCTGGTAGATTATTTACCTATATTGTTGTAATGTGAATGGTATAATTCTACTCGTTCCCTGGTGATTGTTCGGACAAAGGATAAAGTGATTGTCCCTGTGTAAAAGTTTTAAAATTCAGTCTAATGCAGTTTGTTGGCAGTCAAACTCCTGGACTCATTACTGAAAGTGTTCACCCTGGATCCTATTCTTCTCATCATCTCACCCTGTCAACACACTAATTATACCACCAAGCTGATAATGCAGTTCTACTTTTAGAATGTCCAGTAACATGCTTAACTAAGATAATGAACGAGGTGAACATCAGCACGCTAAACTGGAACTATGGATTTGTCTTTGAAGATCTCTACAGGGAGGCGTCAAAGAGGTAACCTCAAAGATTAACTCCCCTAATTTTACACATCAAAGTCTATTTACAGGTGTTGGGGGGTTATTGTTGCAGTGCAATAAAGCCTTTTGTGTCTATAAAGGGAGCTGCAAGAAATCTGATAAAAATTGCTTTAATTTTGACCCTTTTGACAAACTGTCTCAGGGTATGGAAAATGAATCCAGTGCAGAAGTGCATTAGGTGTATTTTGTCACAGCTTTAAGGTGAAGTTGCAGAACTGAAACTTCTCCCATGTGCCAAACATGTAGAAGAACAACAGTGGGTGAAATAAAAATGTGAATGGCACCATCCAGAGCCACTGTTTGATCTGTCTATTCTTGGCTACTGCAGCTGGCGCTGTACATCAATAAGATGTCAGAAAGACATTCGACCTGCTCCAAATGTAGATATAAACAGTGCATTCTAAAGTAACGAAAACACATCCATTCTTCTTTTCAGTTGTGGATAAACTGAAGAAAACATGGTTATGAATATTATATACCATGTCTGCCATGAGATGACCCTAAATGCTACATGCTGAACCTTAAAACCTTCAAACTAATGTCGAGCAGGGGGTGACTCCCTGGTTGCTAAAAGAAGTCTGACTGAATAGAACTTAATAAGAAAGTTTCTTCTTCAGTACAGCATGATGTTCATTTTGTAAATTATGGTCTCATTTAGAGTAAAATAGATGATTAAATGGGATGCTTTAGGGTGTGGCTACCTTGGATTGACAAGTTGTTACCACGCCAAATATGGTAGTTTCTGGTTTCAAAAAACCAACAAAGTGATGTCTGAAATGCTGAACTTAAAGGGCCAGTGTGTAAAATGGGTTGAAAACAGTGACATCAGTGGTCAAATTCTAGATTGCAGGGCTCACTCGCTCACCCCTCCCGTCGGGTAAATGACGGTGGCCTCGTAGGGACAAAAAGCCTTGCGCAGACACCAGTTTTTCAGGAGTAGGTCTATCTAGCAACGAGGTGAATGTTTATTTAGAAATCTAAACCATGTTACGATATTGCAATGAATCCCTCACGAGCAGGAGACCAGAGTAGCATTTGGGAAAAAGGCCCGTTTATTTGAGCACTCCAAAAACTCCGGTAACACTCCAGGGGGTAAAAGACTCCGTCCCAAACTCTGACTCTTCTAGCGTAACACACACACTCCATACACACATACTCGTTTACAGTACTTAGCGGGTACCCCCTCCCCTCTCTGCTCCACCAATCTCCAGCCCGCACACTGACTGACAGCTTAGCCTGTAAACAGAGCTCAGCTGTTTATTTAGCCTAGCAATATCTCTGGACTATAGTAGCTGCAATGGACGACTTTGAACGCGATTTTGAAGAGTTTCTTGTAGCGGACACAGACCCAGAGCCATACCTGTTTGAGCCGGAGCATACAGATGAGGAACTCCATGTGTTTGATGCTGAGCGGGCGAGAAGAGAGGCTGAATGCACAGAATGGGATTCGGTGCTACTGCTACCATCGTTGGGGAGATATATCATCAGGAGGAAAAGCGCCGCAGAGAGTGCATCACAAGGAGTGAAGTTGCGTCTTCTTTTCCTCGCAGATGACGGTTCGGGTTCATTCTCTCCTGTTGCGTGGTAAGTGTGGTCCATTCGCAAACTTTATAACTAAAAAAACTTTTCACTACTCTCTATCGACGAACTACTAACACTCTCTGCTGTTTCCTCCTCCTTCTTCCTTCCTTCCGCTGTCTTCGTTGGTTTATTTATACACGCGAAACGCGTTCTCTGGCTGGCTGGATTGTCCGCTCGGTCTGCCGTACATACATGGCGGCACAAGATGGCGACCTCTCTAAAGCAAGGCCCTTGCTATATATATATATATAAAAGCATAATTATAAGGCTACGAAAACCAAACGAATTTTATTTTATAGCGATTATACACTTATATAAACATATTAATGGGTAGAATATTCAGATTCAGATTCAGATTTGACAATAAACCATGCCAAATATTACACACTGGCCCTTTAAGGCTTCAAAACAGGAGTCTACAAACCAGTGGGTGAGGTCACGGTGGCAAGTTTGCAGTGTTGCATGCTTACAAAGAAGTCAGTGGGTGCAGGTGTGTGTAGCCTTCAGTCTTGTTACCTCACTAGTGACAGGTCTTGAGAATGGTGATGCCGGCTCATACTTTGGTTGTTTGGTCCAAACAAAAAAAAAAAAAAAAAAAAAAAAAAAGAACCATTTTGGTGATCAGTCTGTTTGTTTGTCATCACAGGGCCAAAAATTTAACTTGAATGCAAAAACTGTCAAAATGTAAAATATATTGAACACATTTATGCTCCACAGAAGTAAACATCCTTTCCAGTGTGGACACTCCATTAGTTTTCATCCAGCGGTACTCTCAGGTCAAATTGTCAACTTTTTATACAAGATATCTAAAACTAATTTAGGCTTTCAGTTGTAAGATGGACATGTACTTAAACCATACACCAAAACTCTTCCTGTATCATGTCAAATAGCCAGGCCCTGATGTCACTCTGTAACACCTTTCAGATTCACCTCATGTCTGACTCTTCTTTGTTCCTACTTAATTTCGTTGGTTCCACTCCAGTGACTCACTGTAGATTAGATTCAGATGAGCCACAGGAACCTCTGTGTTCCACACTCTTGACTTTAAAGCAGACCTGCTTCATAAATAAAAGCTTCACACTGCATGAATATGAACAATTGTTAATCTTTTCTTTTTTCAAGCAAAACATACATAAATATATTTACTAGATAGCAGGCAGATGTTTTTATACAGAATGTGTTTAGTGCATACAGGCAGTGCCCTCCTCATGTTTCCTAGTCTGCCCCGAGCTGTCCTCAGAAATAAGGTGCCTCTCCTTTGTTAATCGAAAAATTGACATGCAAGTGTAAATTATGATAGATAATGTTAATATAGAAAAAAATATGTGGAAAAAAAACATTTCTTGGGGTGATAGAAGATCACAAAATCAGCTGGAAACCTCAAACAAGTCACATTCAATCAAAGCTGGCAAGGAGCATTGCAGTTATGGGACCATATATCATCTGCTGCTCACTCATTTTACTGTATCTTAATTACTGTGTGGAGGCCTGGGGTAAAACCTATAAAAGCAATTTCTATACATTACACATATTACAAAAATATACATAACGTTGGATATAGAGAGCACAAGTCACATGCATTAAAATTAGGGGACTGGGGATGGTTAAATTTAATTTTTTTAATTTAATTTTATATACTTTATTAATCCCCCTGAGGGGAAATTCAATTTTTTCACTTCGCTGTCATTAACACACAGGTCCAAAATACACACACATACACAAACAGGACCTATACATGCACAAAGTGGAGAGATGTCAGAGTGAGGGGGCTGCCTTGGTCAGGCGCCCTGGCAGTTGGGGAGTTCAGTGCCTTGCTCAAGGGCACCCCGGCAGTGCCCAGGGGGTGAACTGGCACCTCACCAGCCACTAGTCCCCGCTCTGCATTTTGGTCTGGACAGGGACTTGAACCAGCGACCCTCCGGTTCCCAAGTCCCTATGGGCTGAGCTACTGCAGCGTAAATAATGTACAAAGCAAGACATGATCTACTTTTAGGCAAATATTCAGGAAATGTTTTCTGGCAGGGAGGGGGATATAATTTAAGAGGACATTAACTCATTTAAAAAAAAAAAAATGTGCATACAACTTTAAGAAGTATGTGTCATTCAGTGTGTGGGGTGGATTTGTAGAATGGGTTCTTTTTCTAACTTCGTTCGGTGTTTCACTATGGGAATCGCTCTCGGCATGACCATTACGGAAGCTCCAATGACACAACATCTGTCTTGACAGACAGGTCGACTTGTGGGAGGCCCCGCCCCCTCTATATATCACAGTCGACCCCCCCAACCAGGTCATTCTCACTTTCTTCCCATGCGGAAACATTACTAAGCTCCCTCAGCGCATCCAGGAAAGTCGGATACCTGCTTAACAGCTAATAGACGTCCCGTTATAGGAACACAACGGTTATAGCTAAGCTTCCACCAGCTTTAACTGGCATTTTTCACAAGGCTAACGTGTCTCGACGAGCCGTGTTTCCTAGGCTAACATCTAGTTCATTGTGTTCTCTCTCCAGTGGACCATGTCTGCGCCCACGGCCCCCACCAAAGGGTCCGAGCCAAAGGGGTGCCTCTTGCCCGTGTCCCGCGTCGTGCGGAGCATCCACCTCGGGCAGGTATCCGCACCCGTTATGCATCGCGTGCATGGGCGCTAAACACGCCCAGGCTTCGCTGGTGGACCGCCTCATCTGTACTCACCGCTCCGCGATGCCGGAGAAAATCCTGGAGAGGAGATTGAGAGAGGCGGTGACTAGCGCTAGCGGCCAAGACCCTAGCCTAGCTGCTCCAGCCACCGGAGCAAAAGCTGACCATCAGCCGCGAGCCACGAAGGGCTGGGCGGACTTGATGGAAGATGCTGATGTTCGGGATGTTCAGGTAATACCCCCGCTGTTCGAGGACGAGGGTCTCATCGGACCGGGAGGCGAGAGCGACGATGCGGATGGCGATGCCGGCTCCGACATCCTCGACTTTGACATGGAGGAGGGGGAGGATGACACTACCTTCCCGACCTCCCAGCTCGTCCGGAGCGGCCTCCCCGGTCGACAACGGCCTGTATGAGGAGCGAGCTGCGGCTAAATTGAACATCCCATGGCCAGCGGCCCAGGACACGGAGGGAAAAGAGAGGGACCTGTACGATGGTAAACGTCTCCCTCCGGCCCATCCTCCGGCCAAACAGCTGCTTCCAGCTGTCCCTGCCTGCATGAAAGAAATGAGCCGTTTTTTGTCTAGCCCATACAAGAGCAAGCTAGCCACACAGGGCTATTCCAAGCTGGAAGTGCACGGCATGGGTGACCTGGGACTGGCCGAACCCCCAGTGGTGGAGCCTTCGGTGGTTTACCACCTTCACCCGAACCACCGGGCCATCTCAGCGTCCTCCCACATCTCCTTACCCGATAAAGGTGAGCACACAGCCGCGGGTATTTATCAGAGGATGTATAAATACGCGGCTCAGTCTGTTTGCTCTCTGAACGCTGTCACACTGCTGTCGGCTTATCAGGCTGAGATTTTGGAGGAAATGGGTCAGCAGCTGGACTCAGGACTCCCAAATCCGGCACTTTGGGAGGAAATATGTGTGGTTAATGATCTCCTCCTGCGCTCCTCTTGGGGAGCCGTGCAGGGCAGCGGCTGCATCATGGGCCTAGCAGTGCCAGAGAGCTCTCTGGCTGAACCTGTCTAGGCTGGGGGATGCACAAAAAGCGAAGGTGATGGACGCTCCCTACGACCCCACCAAGTGTCTCTTCAGCCCGGCTCTGCAGAAGATGAGGGAGACGAGCACCCTCAGAAAGCAGGAGGGTGAGGCTTTCGACCTGTGTTTGCCTCGTAAGCAGGCGCCGCGACCCACGGCGCGCTCAGGCAGAGGGAGGCAGCCCGAGGCCAAGGCGGCGCACAGACCCACGTCTGGCCGCAGCGAAGAGGGTGCTATTGCCCCTCTAGAGCACAGAGAGGCTCCGTAGGACCTCTCGCTACACAGGAGGGAAACTGTCGCGCATGCGCAGTTCACCCTTGGGTACTGTCAACTGTCACTCTGGGATACAGACTACAGTTTGCTATGAAACCACCGAGATTCAACAGTGTTTTAGAGTCACTGGTGGAGGGGGAAGCTGCACAGGTGTTACAGAAGGAGATCACATCTCTTTTAACCAAGAGAGCAATCAGAGTGGTCCCGAGAGAGGAGAGTCAGCAGGGTTTCTACTTGCGGTACTTCCTTATTCCAAAAAAGGGGAGCGCTGCACTCCACCCTATTTTGGATCTTCGGGTATTAAACAGTCACTTGAGAAAATACACGTTCAGAATGTTAACACACAAGGTGCTGTGTCAGTCTATCCGCTCGACCGATTGGTTTCTGACGATAGATTTGGCGGACGCATATTTTCACATAGACATCCTCCCTGCACACAGGAAATTTCTCAGGTTTGCACATCAGGGCATAACCTACGAGTATCTAGTTCTTCCGTTTGGGCTGTCACTAGCCCCTCGGGTGTTCAGCAAGTGTGTGGAAACAGCGTTGTCTCCGTTAAGAGACAGCGGCATCAGGATTTTTCCGTACATAGACGATTACCTGATATGCTCTTGTTCACAAGAACAAGCACACAGAGATGCAGAGACGGTGACGTCACATCTCATGAGCCTGGGTTTTCAGAATAAACTGGTCCAAAAGCCGATTGCAACCCGCACAATGCACTGTTTATCTGGGTCTCAAAATAAACTCCCTCTCATATTGTGTCACTGTCTCACAGGAGAGGATACAGGCATTCACTCAGTGTTTAGCCCGTCTCCAGCTCAGCGCGGCTGTGCCATTCAGAGTCTGCCTGCGGCTACTGGGTTTGATGGCATCAGTCATATCGGTAGTGAGACTGGGCCTCCTCATGATGAGGGATGTGCAGAGATGGGTGGCGTCATTAAAACTGTGCCCCCGCCGTCACCTCTGCCGTTTGGTGACGGTTTCACCAGAGGGCATGGCGGCTCTCCGTCAGTGGCGGAACCCGGAGATTTTCTCTCAGGGACCGCGCCTGGGGACAGTAGCGTCGAGGGTTGTCATGACAACGGACGCGTCGCTGACAGGATGGGGAGCGACCTTCGAGGGCAGAGCTGTGAACGGCATCTGGCCATCGGAGCTGACCCATGCTCACATAAACTATTTGGGGTTAATGGCAGTATTTCTAGCACTGAAACATTTTTTGCCGCTCCTCAGGGACAAACATGTTCTGTTAAAGTCCGACAACTCCACAGTGGTGGCGTATGTGAACTGTCAGGGGGGCACATGATCACTGCAGCTACACAGATTGGCTCGCAAGATTATTCTGTGGAGCAGCTCTTGGCTTGGGTCGCTGCGGACAACGCACGTAGTGGGAGTGCTGAACAGAGGAAATCCTCTGTTTGGGGAGTTGAAACTTCATCCCCAGTTTTTGCTCAGGTGTTTCAGAGATACGGCCAGGCTGCCGTAGATCTGTTCGCATCACAGGAAAACGCACAGTGTCCTCTGTATTTCTCCCTGGCAGACGCAAATGCACCATTGGGTGTGGATGCACTGGCTCACCTGTGGCCAGAAGTCCTATTGTACGCGTTCCCTCCCCTCAGCCTGATCTTCCCCACTCTAGCCAGAGTGAGGGAGCAGGGTTTGTCACTGATCCTGATAGCACCACGGTGGCCATCGGGTTTGTCACTGATCCTGATAGCACCACGGTGGCCATCCAGACACTGGGTGGCAGAGATAGTGCAGCTGCTGTCGGGCCAGCCGTGGCCCCTCCTGCCGCACAGGGACCTCTTGTCCCAGGCCGGGAGGAAGATTTATCATCCCCACCCTGAACTGGTGGCACTCTGGGCCTGGCCCGTGAAAGGCTGAATCTGGATGCAGTCGGACTGCCCCCAAGTGTGATCGACACTATTCAGTGTGCGAGGGCCTCTTCCACCCGCTCGCTATACGGCAGTAAATGGCGGGTATTTGAGAAGTGGTGCGAGGAGAGGCAGATTGTCTCCTTTCAGTGCTCAGTGAGGGATATCCTCTGTTTTCTTCAGGAGGTGTTGGACAGAGGGAAAGCCTTTTCCACAATTAAGGTTTACTTGGCGGCTATCTCAGCGTGCCATTTGGGCTTGGGTGATAAAACACCGGGCCAACACCCATTGGTGGGCAGCTTTATGAGGGGGGTGCGCCGCAAACGCCCTGTTTCTAGGCCCCTGGTGCCGTTATGAGATTTGTCAGTGGTGTTAGATGCTCTTTCTCGACATCCATTTGAACCTTTGGAAGGTGTGGGATTGAAGTTCCTCTCACTCAAAACTGCAGTGCTCTTAGCTTTGACTACAGCAAAGCGAGTGAGTGATCTACAGGCACTGTCGACACGCTCAGCCTGTATGCAGTTTGCACCAGGGGGATCTAAGGTGTGTTTAAGGCCTAACCCGGCCTTTGTACCTAAAGTAGTGGTGTCTGCGTACAGATGCCCCACGGTGGTGCTGGGGGCTTTTCACCCTCCCCCCGTTTGAGACAGCGGAGGATCGCAGACTGAATACTTTATGCCCGGTGCGGGCATTACGTCTGTATGTGGATAGGACAGCAGAGTTCCGGAGGAGTGACCAGCTGTTCGTGTCCTGGGCTACGCCCCACAAGGGGAAACCACTGTCCTGCCAGAGGTTATCCCACTGGATTGTGGATGCCATAGAGCTGGCTTACAGATGCAGGGGCCTGCAGCCTCCTGCAGGGTTAAAAGCTCACTCCACCAGAGGCATGGCTACGTCATGGGCTCTGTTTAAAGGGGTCAGAGTTGAGGACATTTGTGCTGCGGCAAGTTGGGCCACACCACACACATTTGTGAGATTTTACAGGCTGGACATTTCTGACACGTCCCTAGCCCATGCGGTGCTGGGGACGGGGGCTTCGGAGGCCGTTTAATACATCAGACTGGGTTGTGGAGCCGGATGGCTTCGGGAGAACATGCAATCCGGGAGTGGGCCATATCTCCCATAGTGAAACACCGAACGAAGTCAGAAAAAGAACGTTGGGTTACTTAACGTAATCCCTGGTTCTTTAATAACAGAGTGAGGTGTTTCACCAACATTTCCCTCCTTGCATCGCTGGAGGAAGAAACCGGTATAGAATGACCTGGTTGGGGGGGTCGACTGTGATATATAGAGGGGGCGGGGCCTCCCACAAGTCGACCTGTCTGTCAAGACAGACGTGTCATTGGAGCTTCCGTAATGGTCACGCCGAGAGCGATTCCCATAGTGAAACACCTCACTCTGTTATCAAAGATCCAGGGATTACGTTAAGTAACCCAACGTTAGATGGGGAGTTAAAAGGAAGCACTACTATAGAGCACTTTAAAAAGAAGTACAGACACAGAATGTTTAGGAGATATACAGACGAAGAGGGGTTATGCTGATGGGTTTGTTTACTTAGCTCTGGGGGCTAATTGGGATGTAAATGAAGTTGAGATGGGGTTTGTTAGTTCATAAGTCATTATTAAGAATGGCTTTTGGTTTGCCATCATCAAGCTTAAAAGAACAGAACAGTACTAATGACTTTTTTTTTTTTTTTTTTTTAAAGATAATTAGTTCCCATGCTGATGTTTGACTGAAGACTATCTTACATCATTGTGTTCTGTTTTAATAACATTGTTTTGTATTAACAGTGGCAGTGTTTTTCTTTTCAGTATAAGGGGGTATGGTCACACATGAGTTAAATTAACACTGGTGAGTTCAACCTTGTTGAACTTTGACCCTTGAAGTCGCAGCCTCAACCAATCGCAGAGTATGTGTACAGGAGACATTGATTGTTGCCGTGTTTAACCAGCTGATATTATGTGACACTGGCCATTAAAATACAAACTGCCCCACATGACAGATGCTGCCTGGCTGGTAGTGAGTCGGTAGACATGTATGGAACATAAGAAAATGGAAACATCACATTTGGCAATATTCATTAGCTAACCCTAACCTCTGCCCATTGGTCCGACAGCTCATTGGTCCGACATCCCATTGTTCTGACCATATTAAACCCATTGTTCCGAAGTCCCGTTGTTCCGAAATCATCATGATGCCCTGTGGTTAAGGTCTGGTTAGGTTTAGGCACAAAAACCACTTGGTTAGGGTTAGGAAAAGATCATGGTATGGGTTAAAATGAAAAAGAAAGTGACAAAC